>NW_026739049.1:0-81833 GCF_030273125.1 Centropristis striata
AGAGAAGAACAATTCAAGCCAATCATTCATACTAATGATGATGAATCAATAAATCACTACAGGGATTGAATATCAGTCAAAATGCATGTTTCCTGCTTTTAATGAGTTGAAATCACAAGAAACTAAAGAAGAAATCACAAGAAGAGTCCAAATGATATTTGTGTCTTACAGTATTAAAACATGACTGCTTCTGGCAAAAACAGCCTTATTTCGGCGAGAGAAGAACAATTCAAGCCAATCATTCATACTAATGGTGATGAATCAATAAATCACTACAGGGATTGAATATCAGTCAAAATGCATGTCTCCTGCTTTTAATGAGTTGAAATCACAAGAAACTAAAGAAGAAATCACAAGAAGAGTCCAAATGATATTTGTGTCTTACAGTATTAAAACATGACTGCTTCTGGCAAAAACAGCCTTATTTCGGCGAGAGAAGAACAATTCAAGTCAATCATTCAAACTAATGATGATGAATCAATAAATCACTACAGGGATTGAATATCAGTCAAAATGCATGTTTCCTGCTTTTAATGAGTTGAAATCACAAAAAAAGAGTCCAAATGATATTTGGGTCTTACAGTGTTAAAACATGACTGCTTCTGGCAAAAACAGCCTTATTTCGGCGAGAGAAGAACAATTCAAGTCAATCATTCAAACTAATGATGATGAATCAATAAATCACTACAGGGATTGAATATCAGTCAAAATGCATGTTTCCTGCTTTTAATGAGTTGAAATCACAAGAAAAGAGTCCAAATGATATTTGGGTCTTACAGTGTTAAAACATGACTGCTTCTGTCAAAAACAGCCTTATTTCGGCGAGAGAAGAACAATTCAAGTCAATCATTCAAACTAATGATGATGAATCAATAAATCACTACAGGGATTGAATGTCAATCAAAATGCATGTTTCCTGCTTTTAATGAGTTGAAATCACAAAAAAAGAGTCCAAATGATATTTGGGTCTTACAGTGTTAAAACATGACTGCTTCTGGCAAAAACAGCCTTATTTCGGCGAGAGAAGAACAATTCAAGTCAATCATTCAAACTAATGATGATGAATCAATAAATCACTACAGGGATTGAATATCAGTCAAAATGCATGTTTCCTGCTTTTAATGAGTTGAAATCACAAGAAAAGAGTCCAAATGATATTTGGGTCTTACAGTGTTAAAACATGACTGCTTCTGGCAAAAACAGCCTTATTTCGGCGAGAGAAGAACAATTCAAGCCAATCATTCATACTAATGATGATGAATCAATAAATCACTACAGGGATTGAATATCAGTCAAAATGCATGTTTCCTGCTTTTAATGAGTTGAAATCACAAGAAACTAAAGAAGAAATCACAAGAAGAGTCCAAATGATATTTGTGTCTTACAGTATTAAAACATGACTGCTTCTGGCAAAAACAGCCTTATTTCGGCGAGAGAAGAACAATTCAAGCCAATCATTCATACTAATGGTGATGAATCAATAAATCACTACAGGGATTGAATATCAGTCAAAATGCATGTCTCCTGCTTTTAATGAGTTGAAATCACAAGAAACTAAAGAAGAAATCACAAGAAGAGTCCAAATGATATTTGTGTCTTACAGTATTAAAACATGACTGCTTCTGGCAAAAACAGCCTTATTTCGGCGAGAGAAGAACAATTCAAGTCAATCATTCAAACTAATGATGATGAATCAATAAATCACTACAGGGATTGAATATCAGTCAATATGCATGTTTCCTGCTTTTAATGAGTTGAAATCACAAGAAACGAGTCCAAATGATATTTGTGTCTTACAGTATTAAAACATGACTGCTTCTGGCAAAAACAGCCTTATTTCGGCGAGAGAAGAACAATTCAAGTCAATCATTCAAACTAATGATGATGAATCAATAAATCACTACAGGGATTGAATATCAGTCAATATGCATGTTTCCTGCTTTTAATGAGTTGAAATCACAAGAATAGAGTCCAAATGATATTTGGGTCTTACAGTGTTAAAACATGACTGCTTCTGGCAAAAACAGCCTTATTTCGGCGAGAGAAGAACAATTCAAGCCAATCATTCATACTAATGATGATGAATCAATAAATCACTACAGGGATTGAATATCAGTCAAATTGCATGTTTCCTGCTTTTAATGAGTTGAAATCACAAGAAACTAAAGAAGAAATCACAAGAAGAGTCCAAATGATATTTGTGTCTTACAGTATTAAAACATGACTGCTTCTGGCAAAAACAGCCTTATTTCGGCGAGAGAAGAACAATTCAAGTCAATCATTCAAACTAATGATGATGAATCAATAAATCACTACAGGGATTGAATATCAGTCAAAATGCATGTTTCCTGCTTTTAATGAGTTGAAATCACAAGAAAAGTGTCCAAATGATATTTGGGTCTTACAGTGTTAAAACATGACTGCTTCTGGCAAAAACAGCCTTATTTCGGCGAGAGAAGAACAATTCAAGTCAATCATTCAAACTAATGATGATGAATCAATAAATCACTACAGGGATTGAATATCAGTCAAAATGCATGTTTCCTGCTTTTAATGAGTTGAAATCACAAGAAAAGTGTCCAAATGATATTTGGGTCTTACAGTGTTAAAACATGACTGCTTCTGGCAAAAACAGCCTTATTTCGGCGAGAGAAGAACAATTCAAGTCAATCATTCAAACTAATGATGATGAATCAATAAATCACTACAGGGATTGAATGTCAATCAAAATGCATGTTTCCTGCTTTTAATGAGTTGAAATCACAAAAAAAGAGTCCAAATGATATTTGGGTCTTACAGTGTTAAAACATGACTGCTTCTGGCAAAAACAGCCTTATTTCGGCGAGAGAAGAACAATTCAAGTCAATCATTCAAACTAATGATGATGAATCAATAAATCACTACAGGGATTGAATATCAGTCAAAATGCATGTTTCCTGCTTTTAATGAGTTGAAATCACAAGAAAAGAGTCCAAATGATATTTGGGTCTTACAGTGTTAAAACATGACTGCTTCTGGCAAAAACAGCCTTATTTCGGCGAGAGAAGAACAATTCAAGTCAATCATTCAAACTAATGATGATGAATCAATAAATCACTACAGGGATTGAATGTCAATCAAAATGCATGTTTCCTGCTTTTAATGAGTTGAAATCACAAAAAAAGAGTCCAAATGATATTTGGGTCTTATAGTGTTAAAACATGACTGCTTCTGGCAAAAACAGCCTTATTTCGGCGAGAGAAGAACAATTCAAGTCAATCATTCAAACTAATGATGATGAATCAATAAATCACTACAGGGATTGAATATCAGTCAAAATGCATGTTTCCTGCTTTTAATGAGTTGAAATCACAAGAAAAGAGTCCAAATGATATTTGGGTCTTACAGTGTTAAAACATGACTGCTTCTGGCAAAAACAGCCTTATTTCGGCGAGAGAAGAACAATTCAAGCCAATCATTCATACTAATGATGATGAATCAATAAATCACTACAGGGATTGAATATCAGTCAAAATGCATGTTTCCTGCTTTTAATGAGTTGAAATCACAAGAAACTAAAGAAGAAATCACAAGAAGAGTCCAAATGATATTTGTGTCTTACAGTATTAAAACATGACTGCTTCTGGCAAAAACAGCCTTATTTCGGCGAGAGAAGAACAATTCAAGCCAATCATTCATACTAATGGTGATGAATCAATAAATCACTACAGGGATTGAATATCAGTCAAAATGCATGTTTCCTGCTTTTAATGAGTTGAAATCACAAGAAACTAAAGAAGAAATCACAAGAAGAGTCCAAATGATATTTGTGTCTTACAGTATTAAAACATGACTGCTTCTGACAAAAACAGCCTTATTTCGGCGAGAGAAGAACAATTCAAGTCAATCATTCAAACTAATGATGATGAATCAATAAATCAATACAGGGATTGAATATCAGTCAAAATGCATGTTTCCTGCTTTTAATGAGTTGAAATCACAAGAAAAGTGTCCAAATGATATTTGGGTCTTACAGTGTTAAAACATGACTGCTTCTGGCAAAAACAGCCTTATTTCGGCGAGGAGAAGAACAATTCAAGTCAATCATTCAAACTAATGATGATGAATCAATAAATCACTACAGGGATTGAATATCAGTCAATATGCATGTTTCCTGCTTTTAATGAGTTGAAATCACAAGAAAAGAGTCCAAATGATATTTGTGTCTTACAGTATTAAAACATGACTGCTTCTGGCAAAAACAGCCTTATTTCGGCGAGAGAAGAACAATTCAAGCCAATCATTCAAACTAATGATGATGAATCAATAAATCACTACAGGGATTTAATATCAGTCAAAATGCATGTTTCCTGCTTTTAATGAGTTGAAATCACAAGAAACTAAAGAAGAAATCACAAGAAGAGTCCAAATGATATTTGTGTCTTACAGTGTTAAAACATGACTGCTTCTGGCAAAAACAGCCTTATTTCGGCGAGAGAAGAACAATTCAAGCCAATCATTCAAACTAATGATGATGAATCAATAAATCACTACAGGGATTGAATATCAGTCAATATGCATGTTTCCTGCTTTTAATGAGTTGAAATCACAAGAAAAGAGTCCAAATGATATTTGTGTCTTACAGTATTAAAACATGACTGCTTCTGGCAAAAACAGCCTTATTTCGGCTAGAGAAGAACAATTCAAGTCAATCATTCAAACTAATGATGATGAATCAATAAATCACTACAGGGATTGAATATGAGTCAATATGCATGTTTCCTGCTTTTAATGAGTTGAAATCACAAGAAAAGAGTCCAAATGATATTTGTGTCTTACAGTATTAAAACATGACTGCTTCTGGCAAAAACAGCCTTATTTCGGCGAGAGAAGAACAATTCAAGTCAATCATTCAAACTAATGATGATGAATCAATAAATCACTACAGGGATTGAATATCAGTCAAAATGCATGTTTCCTGCTTTTAATGAGTTGAAATCACAAGAAAAGAGTCCAAATGATATTTGGGTCTTACAGTGTTAAAACATGACTGCTTCTGGCAAAAACAGCCTTATTTCGGCGAGAGAAGAACAATTCAAGTCAATCATTCAAACTAATGATGATGAATCAATAAATCACTACAGGGATTGAATATCAGTCAATATGCATGTTTCCTGCTTTTAATGAGTTGAAATCACAAGAAAAGAGTCCAAATGATATTTGTGTCTTACAGTATTAAAACATGACTGCTTCTGGCAAAAACAGCCTTATTTCGGCGAGAGAGAAGAACAATTCAAGTCAATCATTCAAACTAATGATGATGAATCAATAAATCACTACAGGGATTGAATATCAGTCAAAAATGCATGTTTCCTGCTTTTAATGAGTTGAAATCACAAGAAACTAAGAAGAAATCACAAGAAGAGTCCAAATGATATTTGTGTCTTACAGTATTAAAACATGACTGCTTCTGGCAAAAACAGCCTTATTTCGGCGAGAGAAGAACAATTCAAGTCAATCATTCAAACTAATGATGATGAATCAATAAATCACTACAGGGATTGAATATCAGTCAAAATGCATGTTTCCTGCTTTTAATGAGTTGAAATCACAAGAAACTAAAGAAGAAATCACAAGAAGAGTCCAAATGATATTTGTGTCTTACAGTATTAAAACATGACTGCTTCTGGCAAAAACAGCCTTATTTCGGCGAGAGAAGAACAATTCAAGTCAATCATTCAAACTAATGATGATGAATCAATAAATCAATACAGGGATTGAATATCAGTCAAAATGCATGTTTCCTGCTTTTAATGAGTTGAAATCACAAGAAAAGTGTCCAAATGATATTTGGGTCTTACAGTGTTAAAACATGACTGCTTCTGGCAAAAACAGCCTTATTTCGGCGAGAGAAGAACAATTCAAGTCAATCATTCAAACTAATGATGATGAATCAATAAATCAATACAGGGATTGAATATCAGTCAAAATGCATGTTTCCTGCTTTTAATGAGTTGAAATCACAAGAAAAGTGTCCAAATGATATTTGGGTCTTACAGTGTTAAAACATGACTGCTTCTGGCAAAAACAGCCTTATTTCGGCGAGAGAAGAACAATTCAAGTCAATCATTCAAACTAATGATGATGAATCAATAAATCACTACAGGGATTGAATATCAGTCAATATGCATGTTTCCTGCTTTTAATGAGTTGAAATCACAAGAAAAGAGTCCAAATGATATTTGTGTCTTACAGTATTAAAACATGACTGCTTCTGGCAAAAACAGCCTTATTTCGGCGAGAGAAGAACAATTCAAGCCAATCATTCAAACTAATGATGATGAATCAATAAATCACTACAGGGATTGAATATCAGTCAAAATGCATGTTTCCTGCTTTTAATGAGTTGAAATCACAAGAAACTAAAGAAGAAATCACAAGAAGAGTCCAAATGATATTTGTGTCTTACAGTGTTAAAACATGACTGCTTCTGGCAAAAACAGCCTTATTTCGGCGAGAGAAGAACAATTCAAGCCAATCATTCAAACTAATGATGATGAATCAATAAATCACTACAGGGATTGAATATCAGTCAATATGCATGTTTCCTGCTTTTAATGAGTTGAAATCACAAGAAAAGAGTCCAAATGATATTTGTGTCTTACAGTATTAAAACATGACTGCTTCTGGCAAAAACAGCCTTATTTCGGCTAGAGAAGAACAATTCAAGTCAATCATTCAAACTAATGATGATGAATCAATAAATCACTACAGGGATTGAATATGAGTCAATATGCATGTTTCCTGCTTTTAATGAGTTGAAATCACAAGAAAAGAGTCCAAATGATATTTGTGTCTTACAGTATTAAAACATGACTGCTTCTGGCAAAAACAGCCTTATTTCGGCGAGAGAAGAACAATTCAAGTCAATCATTCAAACTAATGATGATGAATCAATAAATCACTACAGGGATTGAATATCAGTCAAAATGCATGTTTCCTGCTTTTAATGAGTTGAAATCACAAGAAAAGAGTCCAAATGATATTTGGGTCTTACAGTGTTAAAACATGACTGCTTCTGGCAAAAACAGCCTTATTTCGGCGAGAGAAGAACAATTCAAGCCAATCATTCATACTAATGATGATGAATCAATAAATCACTACAGGGATTGAATATCAGTCAAAATGCATGTTTCCTGCTTTTAATGAGTTGAAATCACAAGAAAAGAGTCCAAATGATATTTGGGTCTTACAGTGTTAAAACATGACTGCTTCTGGCAAAAACAGCCTTATTTCGGCGAGAGAAGAACAATTCAAGTCAATCATTCAAACTAATGATGATGAATCAATAAATCACTACAGGGATTGAATATCAGTCAATATGCATGTTTCCTGCTTTTAATGAGTTGAAATCACAAGAAAAGAGTCCAAATGATATTTGTGTCTTACAGTATTAAAACATGACTGCTTCTGGCAAAAACAGCCTTATTTCGGCGAGAGAAGAACAATTCAAGTCAATCATTCAAACTAATGATGATGAATCAATAAATCACTACAGGGATTGAATATCAGTCAAAATGCATGTTTCCTGCTTTTAATGAGTTGAAATCACAAGAAAAGAGTCCAAATGATATTTGGGTCTTACAGTGTTAAAACATGACTGCTTCTGGCAAAAACAGCCTTATTTCGGCGAGAGAAGAACAATTCAAGCCAATCATTCATACTAATGATGATGAATCAATAAATCACTACAGGGATTGAATATCAGTCAAAATGCATGTTTCCTGCTTTTAATGAGTTGAAATCACAAGAAAAGAGTCCAAATGATATTTGGGTCTTACAGTGTTAAAACATGACTGCTTCTGGCAAAAACAGCCTTATTTCGGCGAGAGAAGAACAATTCAAGTCAATCATTCAAACTAATGATGATGAATCAATAAATCACTACAGGGATTGAATATCAGTCAAAATGCATGTTTCCTGCTTTTAATGAGTTGAAATCACAAGAAACTAAAGAAGAAATCACAAGAAGAGTCCAAATGATATTTGTGTCTTACAGTATTAAAACATGACTGCTTCTGGCAAAAACAGCCTTATTTCGGCGAGAGAAGAACAATTCAAGTCAATCATTCAAACTAATGATGATGAATCAATAAATCACTACAGGGATTGAATATCAGTCAAAATGCATGTTTCCTGCTTTTAATGAGTTGAAATCACAAGAAAAGAGTCCAAATGATATTTGGGTCTTACAGTGTTAAAACATGACTGCTTCTGGCAAAAACAGCCTTATTTCGGCGAGAGAAGAACAATTCAAGTCAATCATTCAAACTAATGATGATGAATCAATAAATCACTACAGGGATTGAATGTCAATCAAAATGCATGTTTCCTGCTTTTAATGAGTTGAAATCACAAAAAAAGAGTCCAAATGATATTTGGGTCTTACAGTGTTAAAACATGACTGCTTCTGGCAAAAACAGCCTTATTTCGGCGAGAGAAGAACAATTCAAGTCAATCATTCAAACTAATGATGATGAATCAATAAATCACTACAGGGATTGAATATCAGTCAAAATGCATGTTTCCTGCTTTTAATGAGTTGAAATCACAAGAAACTAAAGAAGAAATCACAAGAAGAGTCCAAATGATATTTGTGTCTTACAGTATTAAAACATGACTGCTTCTGACAAAAACAGCCTTATTTCGGCGAGAGAAGAACAATTCAAGTCAATCATTCAAACTAATGATGATGAATCAATAAATCAATACAGGGGATTGAATATCAGTCAAAATGCATGTTTCCTGCTTTTAATGAGTTGAAATCACAAGAAAAGTGTGCAAATGATATTTGGGTCTTACAGTGTTAAAACATGACTGCTTCTGGCAAAAACAGCCTTATTTCGGCGAGAGAAGAACAATTCAAGTCAATCATTCAAACTAATGATGATGAATCAATAAATCACTACAGGGATTGAATATCAGTCAATATGCATGTTTCCTGCTTTTAATGAGTTGAAATCACAAGAAAAGAGTCCAAATGATATTTGTGTCTTACAGTATTAAAACATGACTGCTTCTGGCAAAAACAGCCTTATTTCGGCGAGAGAAGAACAATTCAAGCCAATCATTCAAACTAATGATGATGAATCAATAAATCACTACAGGGATTGAATATCAGTCAAAATGCATGTTTCCTGCTTTTAATGAGTTGAAATCACAAGAAACTAAAGAAGAAATCACAAGAAGAGTCCAAATGATATTTGTGTCTTACAGTGTTAAAACATGACTGCTTCTGGCAAAAACAGCCTTATTTCGGCGAGAGAAGAACAATTCAAGCCAATCATTCAAACTAATGATGATGAATCAATAAATCACTACAGGGATTGAATATCAGTCAATATGCATGTTTCCTGCTTTTAATGAGTTGAAATCACAAGAAAAGAGTCCAAATGATATTTGTGTCTTACAGTATTAAAACATGACTGCTTCTGGCAAAAACAGCCTTATTTCGGCTAGAGAAGAACAATTCAAGTCAATCATTCAAACTAATGATGATGAATCAATAAATCACTACAGGGATTGAATATGAGTCAATATGCATGTTTCCTGCTTTTAATGAGTTGAAATCACAAGAAAAGAGTCCAAATGATATTTGTGTCTTACAGTATTAAAACATGACTGCTTCTGGCAAAAACAGCCTTATTTCGGCGAGAGAAGAACAATTCAAGTCAATCATTCAAACTAATGATGATGAATCAATAAATCACTACAGGGATTGAATATCAGTCAAAATGCATGTTTCCTGCTTTTAATGAGTTGAAATCACAAGAAAAGAGTCCAAATGATATTTGGGTCTTACAGTGTTAAAACATGACTGCTTCTGGCAAAAACAGCCTTATTTCGGCGAGAGAAGAACAATTCAAGCCAATCATTCATACTAATGATGATGAATCAATAAATCACTACAGGGATTGAATATCAGTCAAAATGCATGTTTCCTGCTTTTAATGAGTTGAAATCACAAGAAAAGAGTCCAAATGATATTTGGGTCTTACAGTGTTAAAACATGACTGCTTCTGGCAAAAACAGCCTTATTTCGGCGAGAGAAGAACAATTCAAGTCAATCATTCAAACTAATGATGATGAATCAATAAATCACTACAGGGATTGAATATCAGTCAAAATGCATGTTTCCTGCTTTTAATGAGTTGAAATCACAAGAAACTAAAGAAGAAATCACAAGAAGAGTCCAAATGATATTTGTGTCTTACAGTATTAAAACATGACTGCTTCTGGCAAAAACAGCCTTATTTCGGCGAGAGAAGAACAATTCAAGTCAATCATTCAAACTAATGATGATGAATCAATAAATCAATACAGGGATTGAATATCAGTCAAAATGCATGTTTCCTGCTTTTAATGAGTTGAAATCACAAGAAAAGTGTCCAAATGATATTTGGGTCTTACAGTGTTAAAACATGACTGCTTCTGGCAAAAACAGCCTTATTTCGGCGAGAGAAGAACAATTCAAGTCAATCATTCAAACTAATGATGATGAATCAATAAATCACTACAGGGATTGAATATCAGTCAATATGCATGTTTCCTGCTTTTAATGAGTTGAAATCACAAGAAAAGAGTCCAAATGATATTTGTGTCTTACAGTATTAAAACATGACTGCTTCTGGCAAAAACAGCCTTATTTCGGCGAGAGAAGAACAATTCAAGCCAATCATTCAAACTAATGATGATGAATCAATAAATCACTACAGGGATTGAATATCAGTCAAAATGCATGTTTCCTGCTTTTAATGAGTTGAAATCACAAGAAACTAAAGAAGAAATCACAAGAAGAGTCCAAATGATATTTGTGTCTTACAGTATTAAAACATGACTGCTTCTGGCAAAAACAGCCTTATTTCGGCGAGAGAAGAACAATTCAAGTCAATCATTCAAACTAATGATGATGAATCAATAAATCACTACAGGGATTGAATATCAGTCAAAATGCATGTTTCCTGCTTTTAATGAGTTGAAATCACAAGAAACTAAAGAAGAAATCACAAGAAGAGTCCAAATGATATTTGTGTCTTACAGTATTAAAACATGACTGCTTCTGGCAAAAACAGCCTTATTTCGGCGAGAGAAGAACAATTCAAGTCAATCATTCAAACTAATGATGATGAATCAATAAATCAATACAGGGATTGAATATCAGTCAAAATGCATGTTTCCTGCTTTTAATGAGTTGAAATCACAAGAAAAGTGTCCAAATGATATTTGGGTCTTACAGTGTTAAAACATGACTGCTTCTGGCAAAAACAGCCTTATTTCGGCGAGAGAAGAACAATTCAAGTCAATCATTCAAACTAATGATGATGAATCAATAAATCAATACAGGGATTGAATATCAGTCAAAATGCATGTTTCCTGCTTTTAATGAGTTGAAATCACAAGAAAAGTGTCCAAATGATATTTGGGTCTTACAGTGTTAAAACATGACTGCTTCTGGCAAAAACAGCCTTATTTCGGCGAGAGAAGAACAATTCAAGTCAATCATTCAAACTAATGATGATGAATCAATAAATCACTACAGGGATTGAATATCAGTCAATATGCATGTTTCCTGCTTTTAATGAGTTGAAATCACAAGAAAAGAGTCCAAATGATATTTGTGTCTTACAGTATTAAAACATGACTGCTTCTGGCAAAAACAGCCTTATTTCGGCGAGAGAAGAACAATTCAAGCCAATCATTCAAACTAATGATGATGAATCAATAAATTACTACAGGGATTGAATATCAGTCAAAATGCATGTTTCCTGCTTTTAATGAGTTGAAATCACAAGAAACTAAAGAAGAAATCACAAGAAGAGTCCAAATGATATTTGTGTCTTACAGTGTTAAAACATGACTGCTTCTGGCAAAAACAGCCTTATTTCGGCGAGAGAAGAACAATTCAAGCCAATCATTCAAACTAATGATGATGAATCAATAAATCACTACAGGGATTGAATATCAGTCAATATGCATGTTTCCTGCTTTTAATGAGTTGAAATCACAAGAAAAGAGTCCAAATGATATTTGTGTCTTACAGTATTAAAACATGACTGCTTCTGGCAAAAACAGCCTTATTTCGGCTAGAGAAGAACAATTCAAGTCAATCATTCAAACTAATGATGATGAATCAATAAATCACTACAGGGATTGAATATGAGTCAATATGCATGTTTCCTGCTTTTAATGAGTTGAAATCACAAGAAAAGAGTCCAAATGATATTTGTGTCTTACAGTATTAAAACATGACTGCTTCTGGCAAAAACAGCCTTATTTCGGCGAGAGAAGAACAATTCAAGTCAATCATTCAAACTAATGATGATGAATCAATAAATCACTACAGGGATTGAATATCAGTCAAAATGCATGTTTCCTGCTTTTAATGAGTTGAAATCACAAGAAAAGAGTCCAAATGATATTTGGGTCTTACAGTGTTAAAACATGACTGCTTCTGGCAAAAACAGCCTTATTTCGGCGAGAGAAGAACAATTCAAGCCAATCATTCATACTAATGATGATGAATCAATAAATCACTACAGGGATTGAATATCAGTCAAAATGCATGTTTCCTGCTTTTAATGAGTTGAAATCACAAGAAAAGAGTCCAAATGATATTTGGGTCTTACAGTGTTAAAACATGACTGCTTCTGGCAAAAACAGCCTTATTTCGGCGAGAGAAGAACAATTCAAGTCAATCATTCAAACTAATGATGATGAATCAATAAATCACTACAGGGATTGAATATCAGTCAATATGCATGTTTCCTGCTTTTAATGAGTTGAAATCACAAGAAAAGAGTCCAAATGATATTTGTGTCTTACAGTATTAAAACATGACTGCTTCTGGCAAAAACAGCCTTATTTCGGCGAGAGAAGAACAATTCAAGTCAATCATTCAAACTAATGATGATGAATCAATAAATCACTACAGGGATTGAATATCAGTCAAAATGCATGTTTCCTGCTTTTAATGAGTTGAAATCACAAGAAACTAAAGAAGAAATCACAAGAAGAGTCCAAATGATATTTGTGTCTTACAGTATTAAAACATGACTGCTTCTGGCAAAAACAGCCTTATTTCGGCGAGAGAAGAACAATTCAAGTCAATCATTCAAACTAATGATGATGAATCAATAAATCAATACAGGGATTGAATATCAGTCAAAATGCATGTTTCCTGCTTTTAATGAGTTGAAATCACAAGAAAAGTGTCCAAATGATATTTGGGTCTTACAGTGTTAAAACATGACTGCTTCTGGCAAAAACAGCCTTATTTCGGCGAGAGAAGAACAATTCAAGTCAATCATTCAAACTAATGATGATGAATCAATAAATCACTACAGGGATTGAATATCAGTCAATATGCATGTTTCCTGCTTTTAATGAGTTGAAATCACAAGAAAAGAGTCCAAATGATATTTCTGTCTTACAGTATTAAAACATGACTGCTTCTGGCAAAAACAGCCTTATTTCGGCGAGAGAAGAACAATTCAAGCCAATCATTCAAACTAATGATGATGAATCAATAAATCACTACAGGGATTGAATATCAGTCAAAATGCATGTTTCCTGCTTTTAATGAGTTGAAATCACAAGAAACTAAAGAAGAAATCACAAGAAGAGTCCAAATGATATTTGTGTCTTACAGTATTAAAACATGACTGCTTCTGGCAAAAACAGCCTTATTTCGGCGAGAGAAGAACAATTCAAGTCAATCATTCAAACTAATGATGATGAATCAATAAATCACTACAGGGATTGAATATCAGTCAAAATGCATGTTTCCTGCTTTTAATGAGTTGAAATCACAAGAAACTAAAGAAGAAATCACAAGAAGAGTCCAAATGATATTTGTGTCTTACAGTATTAAAACATGACTGCTTCTGGCAAAAACAGCCTTATTTCGGCGAGAGAAGAACAATTCAAGTCAATCATTCAAACTAATGATGATGAATCAATAAATCAATACAGGGATTGAATATCAGTCAAAATGCATGTTTCCTGCTTTTAATGAGTTGAAATCACAAGAAAAGTGTCCAAATGATATTTGGGTCTTACAGTGTTAAAACATGACTGCTTCTGGCAAAAACAGCCTTATTTCGGCGAGAGAAGAACAATTCAAGTCAATCATTCAAACTAATGATGATGAATCAATAAATCACTACAGGGATTGAATATCAGTCAATATGCATGTTTCCTGCTTTTAATGAGTTGAAATCACAAGAAAAGAGTCCAAATGATATTTGTGTCTTACAGTATTAAAACATGACTGCTTCTGGCAAAAACAGCCTTATTTCGGCGAGAGAAGAACAATTCAAGCCAATCATTCAAACTAATGATGATGAATCAATAAATCACTACAGGGATTGAATATCAGTCAAAATGCATGTTTCCTGCTTTTAATGAGTTGAAATCACAAGAAACTAAAGAAGAAATCACAAGAAGAGTCCAAATGATATTTGTGTCTTACAGTATTAAAACATGACTGCTTCTGGCAAAAACAGCCTTATTTCGGCGAGAGAAGAACAATTCAAGTCAATCATTCAAACTAATGATGATGAATCAATAAATCACTACAGGGATTGAATATCAGTCAAAATGCATGTTTCCTGCTTTTAATGAGTTGAAATCACAAGAAACTAAAGAAGAAATCACAAGAAGAGTCCAAATGATATTTGTGTCTTATAGTATTAAAACATGACTGCTTCTGGCAAAAACAGCCTTATTTCGGCGAGAGAAGAACAATTCAAGTCAATCATTCAAACTAATGATGATGAATCAATAAATCACTACAGGGATTGAATATCAGTCAATATGCATGTTTCCTGCTTTTAATGAGTTGAAATCACAAGAAAAGAGTCCAAATGATATTTGTGTCTTACAGTGTTAAAACATGACTGCTTCTGGCAAAAACAGCCTTATTTCGGCGAGAGAAGAACAATTCAAGCCAATCATTCAAACTAATGATGATGAATCAATAAATCACTACAGGGATTGAATATCAGTCAATATGCATGTTTCCTGCTTTTAATGAGTTGAAATCACAAGAAAAGAGTCCAAATGATATTTGTGTCTTACAGTATTAAAACATGACTGCTTCTGGCAAAAACAGCCTTATTTCGGCTAGAGAAGAACAATTCAAGTCAATCATTCAAACTAATGATGATGAATCAATAAATCACTACAGGGATTGAATATCAGTCAATATGCATGTTTCCTGCTTTTAATGAGTTGAAATCACAAGAAAAGAGTCCAAATGATATTTGTGTCTTACAGTATTAAAACATGACTGCTTCTGGCAAAAACAGCCTTATTTCGGCGAGAGAAGAACAATTCAAGCCAATCATTCAAACTAATGATGATGAATCAATAAATCACTACAGGGATTGAATATCAGTCAAAATGCATGTTTCCTGCTTTTAATGAGTTGAAATCACAAGAAACTAAAGAAGAAATCACAAGAAGAGTCCAAATGATATTTGTGTCTTACAGTATTAAAACATGACTGCTTCTGGCAAAAACAGCCTTATTTCGGCGAGAGAAGAACAATTCAAGTCAATCATTCAAACTAATGATGATGAATCAATAAATCACTACAGGGATTGAATATCAGTCAAAATGCATGTTTCCTGCTTTTAATGAGTTGAAATCACAAGAAACTAAAGAAGAAATCACAAGAAGAGTCCAAATGATATTTGTGTCTTACAGTATTAAAACATGACTGCTTCTGGCAAAAACAGCCTTATTTCGGCGAGAGAAGAACAATTCAAGTCAATCATTCAAACTAATGATGATGAATCAATAAATCAATACAGGGATTGAATATCAGTCAAAATGCATGTTTCCTGCTTTTAATGAGTTGAAATCACAAGAAAAGTGTCCAAATGATATTTGGGTCTTACAGTGTTAAAACATGACTGCTTCTGGCAAAAACAGCCTTATTTCGGCGAGAGAAGAACAATTCAAGTCAATCATTCAAACTAATGATGATGAATCAATAAATCACTACAGGGATTGAATATCAGTCAATATGCATGTTTCCTGCTTTTAATGAGTTGAAATCACAAGAAAAGAGTCCAAATGATATTTGTGTCTTACAGTATTAAAACATGACTGCTTCTGGCAAAAACAGCCTTATTTCGGCGAGAGAAGAACAATTCAAGCCAATCATTCAAACTAATGATGATGAATCAATAAATCACTACAGGGATTGAATATCAGTCAAAATGCATGTTTCCTGCTTTTAATGAGTTGAAATCACAAGAAACTAAAGAAGAAATCACAAGAAGAGTCCAAATGATATTTGTGTCTTACAGTATTAAAACATGACTGCTTCTGGCAAAAACAGCCTTATTTCGGCGAGAGAAGAACAATTCAAGTCAATCATTCAAACTAATGATGATGAATCAATAAATCACTACAGGGATTGAATATCAGTCAAAATGCATGTTTCCTGCTTTTAATGAGTTGAAATCACAAGAAACTAAAGAAGAAATCACAAGAAGAGTCCAAATGATATTTGTGTCTTACAGTATTAAAACATGACTGCTTCTGGCAAAAACAGCCTTATTTCGGCGAGAGAAGAACAATTCAAGTCAATCATTCAAACTAATGATGATGAATCAATAAATCACTACAGGGATTGAATATCAGTCAATATGCATGTTTCCTGCTTTTAATGAGTTGAAATCACAAGAAAAGAGTCCAAATGATATTTGTGTCTTACAGTGTTAAAACATGACTGCTTCTGGCAAAAACAGCCTTATTTCGGCGAGAGAAGAACAATTCAAGCCAATCATTCAAACTAATGATGATGAATCAATAAATCACTACAGGGATTGAATATCAGTCAATATGCATGTTTCCTGCTTTTAATGAGTTGAAATCACAAGAAAAGAGTCCAAATGATATTTGTGTCTTACAGTATTAAAACATGACTGCTTCTGGCAAAAACAGCCTTATTTCGGCTAGAGAAGAACAATTCAAGTCAATCATTCAAACTAATGATGATGAATCAATAAATCACTACAGGGATTGAATATCAGTCAATATGCATGTTTCCTGCTTTTAATGAGTTGAAATCACAAGAAAAGAGTCCAAATGATATTTGTGTCTTACAGTATTAAAACATGACTGCTTCTGGCAAAAACAGCCTTATTTCGGCGAGAGAAGAACAATTCAAGCCAATCATTCAAACTAATGATGATGAATCAATAAATCACTACAGGGATTGAATATCAGTCAAAATGCATGTTTCCTGCTTTTAATGAGTTGAAATCACAAGAAACTAAAGAAGAAATCACAAGAAGAGTCCAAATGATATTTGTGTCTTACAGTATTAAAACATGACTGCTTCTGGCAAAAACAGCCTTATTTCGGCGAGAGAAGAACAATTCAAGTCAATCATTCAAACTAATGATGATGAATCAATAAATCACTACAGGGATTGAATATCAGTCAAAATGCATGTTTCCTGCTTTTAATGAGTTGAAATCACAAGAAACTAAAGAAGAAATCACAAGAAGAGTCCAAATGATATTTGTGTCTTACAGTATTAAAACATGACTGCTTCTGGCAAAAACAGCCTTATTTCGGCTAGAGAAGAACAATTCAAGTCAATCATTCAAACTAATGATGATGAATCAATAAATCACTACAGGGATTGAATATCAGTCAATATGCATGTTTCCTGCTTTTAATGAGTTGAAATCACAAGAAAAGTGTCCAAATGACATTTGGGTCTTACAGTGTTAAAACATGACTGCTTCTGGCAAAAACAGCCTTATTTCGGCGAGAGAAGAACAATTCAAGTCAATCATTCAAACTAATGATGATGAATCAATAAATCACTACAGGGATTGAATATCAGTCAATATGCATGTTTCCTGCTTTTAATGAGTTGAAATCACAAGAAAAGAGTCCAAATGATATTTGTGTCTTACAGTATTAAAACATGACTGCTTCTGGCAAAAACAGCCTTATTTCGGCGAGAGAAGAACAATTCAAGCCAATCATTCAAACTAATGATGATGAATCAATAAATCACTACAGGGACTGAATATCAGTCAAAATGCATGTTTCCTGCTTTTAATGAGTTGAAATCACAAGAAACTAAAGAAGAAATCACAAGAAGAGTCCAAATGATATTTGTGTCTTACAGTATTAAAACATGACTGCTTCTGGCAAAAACAGCCTTATTTCGGCGAGAGAAGAACAATTCAAGTCAATCATTCAAACTAATGATGATGAATCAATAAATCACTACAGGGATTGAATATCAGTCAATATGCATGTTTCCTGCTTTTAATGAGTTGAAATCACAAGAAAAGAGTCCAAATGATATTTGTGTCTTACAGTGTTAAAACATGACTGCTACTGGCAAAAACAGCCTTATTTCGGCGAGAGAAGAACAATTCAAGCCAATCATTCAAACTAATGATGATGAATCAATAAATCACTACAGGGATTGAATATCAGTCAAAATGCATGTTTCCTGCTTTTAATGAGTTGAAATCACAAGAAACTAAAGAAGAAATCACAAGAAGAGTCCAAATGATATTTGTGTTTTACAGTATTAAAACATGACTGCTTCTGGCAAAAACAGCCTTATTTCGGCGAGAGAAGAACAATTCAAGTCAATCATTCAAACTAATGATGATGAATCAATAAATCACTACAGGGATTGAATATCAGTCAAAATGCATGTTTCCTGCTTTTAATGAGTTGAAATCACAAGAAAAGTGTCCAAATGATATTTGTGTCTTACAGTATTAAAACATGACTGCTTCTGGCAAAAACAGCCTTATTTCGGCTAGAGAAGAACAATTCAAGTCAATCATTCAAACTAATGATGATGAATCAATAAATCACTACAGGGATTGAATATCAGTCAAAATGCATGTTTCCTGCTTTTAATGAGTTGAAATCACAAGAAACTAAAGAAGAAATCACAAGAAGAGTCCAAATGATATTTGTGTCTTACAGTATTAAAACATGACTGCTTCTGGCAAAAACAGCCTTATTTCGGCGAGAGAAGAACAATTCAAGTCAATCATTCAAACTAATGATGATGAATCAATAAATCACTACAGGGATTGAATATCAGTCAAAATGCATGTTTCCTGCTTTTAATGAGTTGAAATCACAAGAAAAGAGTCCAAATGATATTTGGGTCTTACAGTGTTAAAACATGACTGCTTCTGGCAAAAACAGCCTTATTTCGGCGAGAGAAGAACAATTCAAGTCAATCATTCAAACTAATGATGATGAATCAATAAATCACTACAGGGATTGAATATCAGTCAATATGCATGTTTCCTGCTTTTAATGAGTTGAAATCACAAGAAAAGAGTCCAAATGATATTTGTGTCTTACAGTATTAAAACATGACTGCTTCTGGCAAAAACAGCCTTATTTCGGCTAGAGAAGAACAATTCAAGTCAATCATTCAAACTAATGATGATGAATCAATAAATCACTACAGGGATTGAATATCAGTCAAAATGCATGTTTCCTGCTTTTAATGAGTTGAAATCACAAGAAAAGAGTCCAAATGATATTTGTGTCTTACAGTATTAAAACATGACTGCTTCTGGCAAAAACAGCCTTATTTCGGCGAGAGAAGAACAATTCAAGTCAATCATTCAAACTAATGATGATGAATCAATAAATCACTACAGGGATTGAATATCAGTCAATATGCATGTTTCCTGCTTTTAATGAGTTGAAATCACAAGAAAAGAGTCCAAATGATATTTGTGTCTTACAGTATTAAAACATGACTGCTTCTGGCAAAAACAGCCTTATTTCGGCGAGAGAAGAACAATTCAAGCCAATCATTCAAACTAATGATGATGAATCAATAAATCACTACAGGGATTGAATATCAGTCAAAATGCATGTTTCCTGCTTTTAATGAGTTGAAATCACAAGAAACTAAAGAAGAAATCACAAGAAGAGTCCAAATGATATTTGTGTCTTACAGTATTAAAACATGACTGCTTCTGGCAAAAACAGCCTTATTTCGGCGAGAGAAGAACAATTCAAGTCAATCATTCAAACTAATGATGATGAATCAATAAATCACTACAGGGATTGAATATCAGTCAATATGCATGTTTCCTGCTTTTAATGAGTTGAAATCACAAGAAAAGAGTCCAAATGATATTTGTGTCTTACAGTGTTAAAACATGACTGCTACTGGCAAAAACAGCCTTATTTCGGCGAGAGAAGAACAATTCAAGCCAATCATTCAAACTAATGATGATGAATCAATAAATCACTACAGGGATTGAATATCAGTCAAAATGCATGTTTCCTGCTTTTAATGAGTTGAAATCACAAGAAACTAAAGAAGAAATCACAAGAAGAGTCCAAATGATATTTGTGTTTTACAGTATTAAAACATGACTGCTTCTGGCAAAAACAGCCTTATTTCGGCGAGAGAAGAACAATTCAAGTCAATCATTCAAACTAATGATGATGAATCAATAAATCACTACAGGGATTGAATATCAGTCAAAATGCATGTTTCCTGCTTTTAATGAGTTGAAATCACAAGAAAAGTGTCCAAATGATATTTGTGTCTTACAGTATTAAAACATGACTGCTTCTGGCAAAAACAGCCTTATTTCGGCTAGAGAAGAACAATTCAAGTCAATCATTCAAACTAATGATGATGAATCAATAAATCACTACAGGGATTGAATATCAGTCAAAATGCATGTTTCCTGCTTTTAATGAGTTGAAATCACAAGAAACTAAAGAAGAAATCACAAGAAGAGTCCAAATGATATTTGTGTCTTACAGTATTAAAACATGACTGCTTCTGGCAAAAACAGCCTTATTTCGGCGAGAGAAGAACAATTCAAGTCAATCATTCAAACTAATGATGATGAATCAATAAATCACTACAGGGATTGAATATCAGTCAATATGCATGTTTCCTGCTTTTAATGAGTTGAAATCACAAGAAAAGAGTCCAAATGATATTTGTGTCTTACAGTATTAAAACATGACTGCTTCTGGCAAAAACAGCCTTATTTCGGCTAGAGAAGAACAATTCAAGTCAATCATTCAAACTAATGATGATGAATCAATAAATCACTACAGGGATTGAATATCAGTCAATATGCATGTTTCCTGCTTTTAATGAGTTGAAATCACAGGAAAAGAGTCCAAATGATATTTGTGTCTTACAGTATTAAAACATGACTGCTTCTGGCAAAAACAGCCTTATTTCGGCGAGAGAAGAACAATTCAAGTCAATCATTCAAACTAATGATGATGAATCAATAAATCACTACAGGGATTTAATATCAGTCAATATGCATGTTTCCTGCTTTTAATGAGTTGAAATCACAAGAAAAGAGTCCAAATGATATTTGTGTCTTACAGTATTAAAACATGACTGCTTCTGGCAAAAACAGCCTTATTTCGGCGAGAGAAGAACAATTCAAGCCAATCATTCAAACTAATGATGATGAATCAATAAATCACTACAGTAATTGAATATCAGTCAAAATGCATGTTTCCTGCTTTTAATGAGTTGAAATCACAAGAAACTAAAGAAGAAATCACAAGAAGAGTCCAAATGATATTTGTGTCTTACAGTATTAAAACATGACTGCTTCTGGCAAAAACAGCCTTATTTCGGCGAGAGAAGAACAATTCAAGTCAATCATTCAAACTAATGATGATGAATCAATAAATCACTACAGGGATTGAATATCAGTCAAAATGCATGTTTCCTGCTTTTAATGAGTTGAAATCACAAGAAAAGAGTCCAAATGATATTTGGGTCTTACAGTGTTAAAACATGACTGCTTCTGGCAAAAACAGCCTTATTTCGGCGAGAGAAGAACAATTCAAGTCAATCATTCAAACTAATGATGATGAATCAATAAATCACTACAGGGATTGAATATCAGTCAATATGCATGTTTCCTGCTTTTAATGAGTTGAAATCACAAGAAAAGAGTCCAAATGATATTTGTGTCTTACAGTATTAAAACATGACTGCTTCTGGCAAAAACAGCCTTATTTCGGCTAGAGAAGAACAATTCAAGTCAATCATTCAAACTAATGATGATGAATCAATAAATCACTACAGGGATTGAATATCAGTCAATATGCATGTTTCCTGCTTTTAATGAGTTGAAATCACAAGAAAAGAGTCCAAATGATATTTGTGTCTTACAGTATTAAAACATGACTGCTTCTGGCAAAAACAGCCTTATTTCGGCGAGAGAAGAACAATTCAAGTCAATCATTCAAACTAATGATGATGAATCAATAAATCACTACAGGGATTGAATATCAGTCAAAATGCATGTTTCCTGCTTTTAATGAGTTGAAATCACAAGAAACTAAAGAAGAAATCACAAGAAGAGTCCAAATGATATTTGTGTCTTACAGTATTAAAACATGACTGCTTCTGGCAAAAACAGCCTTATTTCGGCGAGAGAAGAACAATTCAAGTCAATCATTCAAACTAATGATGATGAATCAATAAATCACTACAGGGATTGAATATCAGTCAAAATGCATGTTTCCTGCGTTTAATGAGTTGAAATCACAAGAAAAGTGTCCAAATGACATTTGGGTCTTACAGTGTTAAAACATGACTGCTTCTGGCAAAAACAGCCTTATTTCGGCGAGAGAAGAACAATTCAAGTCAATCATTCAAACTAATGATGATGAATCAATAAATCACTACAGGGATTGAATATCAGTCAATATGCATGTTTCCTGCTTTTAATGAGTTGAAATCACAAGAAAAGAGTCCAAATGATATTTGTGTCTTACAGTATTAAAACATGACTGCTTCTGGCAAAAACAGCCTTATTTCGGCTAGAGAAGAACAATTCAAGTCAATCATTCAAACTAATGATGATGAATCAATAAATCACTACAGGGATTGAATATCAGTCAAAATGCATGTTTCCTGCTTTTAATGAGTTGAAATCACAAGAAACTAAAGAAGAAATCACAAGAAGAGTCCAAATGATATTTGTGTCTTACAGTATTAAAACATGACTGCTTCTGGCAAAAACAGCCTTATTTCGGCTAGAGAAGAACAATTCAAGTCAATCATTCAAACTAATGATGATGAATCAATAAATCACTACAGGGATTGAATATCAGTCAATATGCATGTTTCCTGCTTTTAATGAGTTGAAATCACAAGAAAAGAGTCCAAATGATATTTGTGTCTTACAGTATTAAAACATGACTGCTTCTGGCAAAAACAGCCTTATTTCGGCGAGAGAAGAACAATTCAAGTCAATCATTCAAACTAATGATGATGAATCAATAAATCACTACAGGGATTGAATATCAGTCAAAATGCATGTTTCCTGCTTTTAATGAGTTGAAATCACAAGAAAAGTGTCCAAATGACTTTGGGTCTTACAGTGTTAAAACATGACTGCTTCTGGCAAAAACAGCCTTATTTCGGCGAGAGAAGAACAATTCAAGTCAATCATTCAAACTAATGATGATGAATCAATAAATCACTACAGGGATTGAATATCAGTCAATATGCATGTTTCCTGCTTTTAATGAGTTGAAATCACAAGAAAAGAGTCCAAATGATATTTGTGTCTTACAGTATTAAAACATGACTGCTTCTGGCAAAAACAGCCTTATTTCGGCGAAGAGAAGAACAATTCAAGCCAATCATTCAAACTAATGATGATGAATCAATAAATCACTACAGGGATTGAATATCAGTCAAAATGCATGTTTCCTGCTTTTAATGAGTTGAAATCACAAGAAACTAAAGAAGAAATCACAAGAAGAGTCCAAATGATATTTGTGTCTTACAGTATTAAAACATGACTGCTTCTGGCAAAAACAGCCTTATTTCGGCGAGAGAAGAACAATTCAAGTCAATCATTCAAACTAATGATGATGAATCAATAAATCACTACAGGGATTGAATATCAGTCAAAATGCATGTTTCCTGCTTTTAATGAGTTGAAATCACAAGAAAAGTGTCCAAATGATATTTGTGTCTTACAGTATTAAAACATGACTGCTTCTGGCAAAAACAGCCTTATTTCGGCTAGAGAAGAACAATTCAAGTCAATCATTCAAACTAATGATGATGAATCAATAAATCACTACAGGGATTGAATATCAGTCAAAATGCATGTTTCCTGCTTTTAATGAGTTGAAATCACAAGAAACTAAAGAAGAAATCACAAGAAGAGTCCAAATGATATTTGTGTCTTACAGTATTAAAACATGACTGCTTCTGGCAAAAACAGCCTTATTTCGGCGAGAGAAGAACAATTCAAGTCAATCATTCAAACTAATGATGATGAATCAATAAATCACTACAGGGATTGAATATCAGTCAATATGCATGTTTCCTGCTTTTAATGAGTTGAAATCACAAGAAAAGAGTCCAAATGATATTTGTGTCTTACAGTATTAAAACATGACTGCTTCTGGCAAAAACAGCCTTATTTCGGCGAGAGAAGAACAATTCAAGCCAATCATTCAAACTAATGATGATGAATCAATAAATCACTACAGGGATTGAATATCAGTCAAAATGCATGTTTCCTGCTTTTAATGAGTTGAAATCACAAGAAACTAAAGAAGAAATCACAAGAAGAGTCCAAATGATATTTGTGTCTTACAGTATTAAAACATGACTGCTTCTGGCAAAAACAGCCTTATTTCGGCGAGAGAAGAACAATTCAAGTCAATCATTCAAACTAATGATGATGAATCAATAAATCACTACAGGGATTGAATATCAGTCAATATGCATGTTTCCTGCTTTTAATGAGTTGAAATCACAAGAAAAGAGTCCAAATGATATTTGTGTCTTACAGTGTTAAAACATGACTGCTACTGGCAAAAACAGCCTTATTTCGGCGAGAGAAGAACAATTCAAGCCAATCATTCAAACTAATGATGATGAATCAATAAATCACTACAGGGATTGAATATCAGTCAAAATGCATGTTTCCTGCTTTTAATGAGTTGAAATCACAAGAAACTAAAGAAGAAATCACAAGAAGAGTCCAAATGATATTTGTGTCTTACAGTATTAAAACATGACTGCTTCTGGCAAAAACAGCCTTATTTCGGCGAGAGAAGAACAATTCAAGTCAATCATTCAAACTAATGATGATGAATCAATAAATCACTACAGGGATTGAATATCAGTCAATATGCATGTTTCCTGCTTTTAATGAGTTGAAATCACAAGAAAAGAGTCCAAATGATATTTGTGTCTTACAGTATTAAAACATGACTGCTTCTGGCAAAAACAGCCTTATTTCGGCGAGAGAAGAACAATTCAAGCCAATCATTCAAACTAATGATGATGAATCAATAAATCACTACAGGGATTGAATATCAGTCAAAATGCATGTTTCCTGCTTTTAATGAGTTGAAATCACAAGAAACTAAAGAAGAAATCACAAGAAGAGTCCAAATGATATTTGTGTCTTACAGTATTAAAACATGACTGCTTCTGGCAAAAACAGCCTTATTTCGGCGAGAGAAGAACAATTCAAGTCAATCATTCAAACTAATGATGATGAATCAATAAATCACTACAGGGATTGAATATCAGTCAAAATGCATGTTTCCTGCGTTTAATGAGTTGAAATCACAAGAAAAGTGTCCAAATGACATTTGGGTCTTACAGTGTTAAAACATGACTGCTTCTGGCAAAAACAGCCTTATTTCGGCGAGAGAAGAACAATTCAAGTCAATCATTCAAACTAATGATGATGAATCAATAAATCACTACAGGGATTGAATATCAGTCAATATGCATGTTTCCTGCTTTTAATGAGTTGAAATCACAAGAAAAGAGTCCAAATGATATTTGTGTCTTACAGTATTAAAACATGACTGCTTCTGGCAAAAACAGCCTTATTTCGGCTAGAGAAGAACAATTCAAGTCAATCATTCAAACTAATGATGATGAATCAATAAATCACTACAGGGATTGAATATCAGTCAAAATGCATGTTTCCTGCTTTTAATGAGTTGAAATCACAAGAAACTAAAGAAGAAATCACAAGAAGAGTCCAAATGATATTTGTGTCTTACAGTATTAAAACATGACTGCTTCTGGCAAAAACAGCCTTATTTCGGCTAGAGAAGAACAATTCAAGTCAATCATTCAAACTAATGATGATGAATCAATAAATCACTACAGGGATTGAATATCAGTCAATATGCATGTTTCCTGCTTTTAATGAGTTGAAATCACAAGAAAAGAGTCCAAATGATATTTGTGTCTTACAGTATTAAAACATGACTGCTTCTGGCAAAAACAGCCTTATTTCGGCGAGAGAAGAACAATTCAAGTCAATCATTCAAACTAATGATGATGAATCAATAAATCACTACAGGGATTGAATATCAGTCAAAATGCATGTTTCCTGCTTTTAATGAGTTGAAATCACAAGAAAAGTGTCCAAATGACATTTGGGTCTTACAGTGTTAAAACATGACTGCTTCTGGCAAAAACAGCCTTATTTCGGCGAGAGAAGAACAATTCAAGTCAATCATTCAAACTAATGATGATGAATCAATAAATCACTACAGGGATTGAATATCAGTCAATATGCATGTTTCCTGCTTTTAATGAGTTGAAATCACAAGAAAAGAGTCCAAATGATATTTGTGTCTTACAGTATTAAAACATGACTGCTTCTGGCAAAAACAGCCTTATTTCGGCGAGAGAAGAACAATTCAAGCCAATCATTCAAACTAATGATGATGAATCAATAAATCACTACAGGGATTGAATATCAGTCAAAATGCATGTTTCCTGCTTTTAATGAGTTGAAATCACAAGAAACTAAAGAAGAAATCACAAGAAGAGTCCAAATGATATTTGTGTCTTACAGTATTAAAACATGACTGCTTCTGGCAAAAACAGCCTTATTTCGGCGAGAGAAGAACAATTCAAGTCAATCATTCAAACTAATGATGATGAATCAATAAATCACTACAGGGATTGAATATCAGTCAAAATGCATGTTTCCTGCTTTTAATGAGTTGAAATCACAAGAAAAGTGTCCAAATGATATTTGTGTCTTACAGTATTAAAACATGACTGCTTCTGGCAAAAACAGCCTTATTTCGGCTAGAGAAGAACAATTCAAGTCAATCATTCAAACTAATGATGATGAATCAATAAATCACTACAGGGATTGAATATCAGTCAAAATGCATGTTTCCTGCTTTTAATGAGTTGAAATCACAAGAAACTAAAGAAGAAATCACAAGAAGAGTCCAAATGATATTTGTGTCTTACAGTATTAAAACATGACTGCTTCTGGCAAAAACAGCCTTATTTCGGCGAGAGAAGAACAATTCAAGTCAATCATTCAAACTAATGATGATGAATCAATAAATCACTACAGGGATTGAATATCAGTCAATATGCATGTTTCCTGCTTTTAATGAGTTGAAATCACAAGAAAAGAGTCCAAATGATATTTGTGTCTTACAGTATTAAAACATGACTGCTTCTGGCAAAAACAGCCTTATTTCGGCGAGAGAAGAACAATTCAAGCCAATCATTCAAACTAATGATGATGAATCAATAAATCACTACAGGGATTGAATATCAGTCAAAATGCATGTTTCCTGCTTTTAATGAGTTGAAATCACAAGAAACTAAAGAAGAAATCACAAGAAGAGTCCAAATGATATTTGTGTCTTACAGTATTAAAACATGACTGCTTCTGGCAAAAACAGCCTTATTTCGGCGAGAGAAGAACAATTCAAGTCAATCATTCAAACTAATGATGATGAATCAATAAATCACTACAGGGATTGAATATCAGTCAATATGCATGTTTCCTGCTTTTAATGAGTTGAAATCACAAGAAAAGAGTCCAAATGATATTTGTGTCTTACAGTGTTAAAACATGACTGCTACTGGCAAAAACAGCCTTATTTCGGCGAGAGAAGAACAATTCAAGCCAATCATTCAAACTAATGATGATGAATCAATAAATCACTACAGGGATTGAATATCAGTCAAAATGCATGTTTCCTGCTTTTAATGAGTTGAAATCACAAGAAACTAAAGAAGAAATCACAAGAAGAGTCCAAATGATATTTGTGTTTTACAGTATTAAAACATGACTGCTTCTGGCAAAAACAGCCTTATTTCGGCTAGAGAAGAACAATTCAAGTCAATCATTCAAACTAATGATGATGAATCAATAAATCACTACAGGGATTGAATATCAGTCAAAATGCATGTTTCCTGCTTTTAATGAGTTGAAATCACAAGAAACTAAAGAAGAAATCACAAGAAGAGTCCAAATGATATTTGTGTCTTACAGTATTAAAACATGACTGCTTCTGGCAAAAACAGCCTTATTTCGGCGAGAGAAGAACAATTCAAGTCAATCATTCAAACTAATGATGATGAATCAATAAATCACTACAGGGATTGAATATCAGTCAAAATGCATGTTTCCTGCTTTTAATGAGTTGAAATCACAAGAAAAGAGTCCAAATGATATTTGGGTCTTACAGTGTTAAAACATGACTGCTTCTGGCAAAAACAGCCTTATTTCGGCGAGAGAAGAACAATTCAAGTCAATCATTCAAACTAATGATGATGAATCAATAAATCACTACAGGGATTGAATATCAGTCAATATGCATGTTTCCTGCTTTTAATGAGTTGAAATCACAAGAAAAGAGTCCAAATGATATTTGTGTCTTACAGTATTAAAACATGACTGCTTCTGGCAAAAACAGCCTTATTTCGGCTAGAGAAGAACAATTCAAGTCAATCATTCAAACTAATGATGATGAATCAATAAATCACTACAGGGATTGAATATCAGTCAATATGCATGTTTCCTGCTTTTAATGAGTTGAAATCACAAGAAAAGAGTCCAAATGATATTTGTGTCTTACAGTATTAAAACATGACTGCTTCTGGCAAAAACAGCCTTATTTCGGCGAGAGAAGAACAATTCAAGTCAATCATTCAAACTAATGATGATGAATCAATAAATCACTACAGGGATTGAATATCAGTCAAAATGCATGTTTCCTGCTTTTAATGAGTTGAAATCACAAGAAACTAAAGAAGAAATCACAAGAAGAGTCCAAATGATATTTGTGTCTTACAGTATTAAAACATGACTGCTTCTGGCAAAAACAGCCTTATTTCGGCGAGAGAAGAACAATTCAAGTCAATCATTCAAACTAATGATGATGAATCAATAAATCACTACAGGGATTGAATATCAGTCAATATGCATGTTTCCTGCTTTTAATGAGTTGAAATCACAAGAAAAGAGTCCAAATGATATTTGTGTCTTACAGTATTAAAACATGACTGCTTCTGGCAAAAACAGCCTTATTTCGGCGAGAGAAGAACAATTCAAGTCAATCATTCAAACTAATGATGATGAATCAATAAATCACTACAGGGATTGAATATCAGTCAATATGCATGTTTCCTGCTTTTAATGAGTTGAAATCACAGGAAAAGAGTCCAAATGATATTTGTGTCTTACAGTATTAAAACATGACTGCTTCTGGCAAAAACAGCCTTATTTCGGCGAGAGAAGAACAATTCAAGTCAATCATTCAAACTAATGATGATGAATCAATAAATCACTACAGGGATTGAATATCAGTCAATATGCATGTTTCCTGCTTTTAATGAGTTGAAATCACAAGAAAAGAGTCCAAATGATATTTGTGTCTTACAGTATTAAAACATGACTGCTTCTGGCAAAAACAGCCTTATTTCGGCGAGAGAAGAACAATTCAAGCCAATCATTCAAACTAATGATGATGAATCAATAAATCACTACAGGGATTGAATATCAGTCAAAATGCATGTTTCCTGCTTTTAATGAGTTGAAATCACAAGAAACTAAAGAAGAAATCACAAGAAGAGTCCAAATGATATTTGTGTCTTACAGTATTAAAACATGACTGCTTCTGGCAAAAACAGCCTTATTTCGGCGAGAGAAGAACAATTCAAGTCAATCATTCAAACTAATGATGATGAATCAATAAATCACTACAGGGATTGAATATCAGTCAAAATGCATGTTTCCTGCTTTTAATGAGTTGAAATCACAAGAAACTAAAGAAGAAATCACAAGAAGAGTCCAAATGATATTTGTGTCTTACAGTATTAAAACATGACTGCTTCTGGCAAAAACAGCCTTATTTCGGCGAGAGAAGAACAATTCAAGTCAATCATTCAAACTAATGATGATGAATCAATAAATCACTACAGGGATTGAATATCAGTCAAAATGCATGTTTCCTGCGTTTAATGAGTTGAAATCACAAGAAAAGTGTCCAAATGACATTTGGGTCTTACAGTGTTAAAACATGACTGCTTCTGGCAAAAACAGCCTTATTTCGGCGAGAGAAGAACAATTCAAGTCAATCATTCAAACTAATGATGATGAATCAATAAATCACTACAGGGATTGAATATCAGTCAATATGCATGTTTCCTGCTTTTAATGAGTTGAAATCACAAGAAAAGAGTCCAAATGATATTTGTGTCTTACAGTATTAAAACATGACTGCTTCTGGCAAAAACAGCCTTATTTCGGCTAGAGAAGAACAATTCAAGTCAATCATTCAAACTAATGATGATGAATCAATAAATCACTACAGGGATTGAATATCAGTCAAAATGCATGTTTCCTGCTTTTAATGAGTTGAAATCACAAGAAACTAAAGAAGAAATCACAAGAAGAGTCCAAATGATATTTGTGTCTTACAGTATTAAAACATGACTGCTTCTGGCAAAAACAGCCTTATTTCGGCTAGAGAAGAACAATTCAAGTCAATCATTCAAACTAATGATGATGAATCAATAAATCACTACAGGGATTGAATATCAGTCAATATGCATGTTTCCTGCTTTTAATGAGTTGAAATCACAAGAAAAGAGTCCAAATGATATTTGTGTCTTACAGTATTAAAACATGACTGCTTCTGGCAAAAACAGCCTTATTTCGGCGAGAGAAGAACAATTCAAGTCAATCATTCAAACTAATGATGATGAATCAATAAATCACTACAGGGATTGAATATCAGTCAAAATGCATGTTTCCTGCTTTTAATGAGTTGAAATCACAAGAAAAGTGTCCAAATGACATTTGGGTCTTACAGTGTTAAAACATGACTGCTTCTGGCAAAAACAGCCTTATTTCGGCGAGAGAAGAACAATTCAAGTCAATCATTCAAACTAATGATGATGAATCAATAAATCACTACAGGGATTGAATATCAGTCAATATGCATGTTTCCTGCTTTTAATGAGTTGAAATCACAAGAAAAGAGTCCAAATGATATTTGTGTCTTACAGTATTAAAACATGACTGCTTCTGGCAAAAACAGCCTTATTTCGGCGAGAGAAGAACAATTCAAGCCAATCATTCAAACTAATGATGATGAATCAATAAATCACTACAGGGATTGAATATCAGTCAAAATGCATGTTTCCTGCTTTTAATGAGTTGAAATCACAAGAAACTAAAGAAGAAATCACAAGAAGAGTCCAAATGATATTTGTGTCTTACAGTATTAAAACATGACTGCTTCTGGCAAAAACAGCCTTATTTCGGCGAGAGAAGAACAATTCAAGTCAATCATTCAAACTAATGATGATGAATCAATAAATCACTACAGGGATTGAATATCAGTCAAAATGCATGTTTCCTGCTTTTAATGAGTTGAAATCACAAGAAAAGTGTCCAAATGATATTTGTGTCTTACAGTATTAAAACATGACTGCTTCTGGCAAAAACAGCCTTATTTCGGCTAGAGAAGAACAATTCAAGTCAATCATTCAAACTAATGATGATGAATCAATAAATCACTACAGGGATTGAATATCAGTCAAAATGCATGTTTCCTGCTTTTAATGAGTTGAAATCACAAGAAACTAAAGAAGAAATCACAAGAAGAGTCCAAATGATATTTGTGTCTTACAGTATTAAAACATGACTGCTTCTGGCAAAAACAGCCTTATTTCGGCGAGAGAAGAACAATTCAAGTCAATCATTCAAACTAATGATGATGAATCAATAAATCACTACAGGGATTGAATATCAGTCAATATGCATGTTTCCTGCTTTTAATGAGTTGAAATCACAAGAAAAGAGTCCAAATGATATTTGTGTCTTACAGTATTAAAACATGACTGCTTCTGGCAAAAACAGCCTTATTTCGGCGAGAGAAGAACAATTCAAGCCAATCATTCAAACTAATGATGATGAATCAATAAATCACTACAGGGATTGAATATCAGTCAAAATGCATGTTTCCTGCTTTTAATGAGTTGAAATCACAAGAAACTAAAGAAGAAATCACAAGAAGAGTCCAAATGATATTTGTGTCTTACAGTATTAAAACATGACTGCTTCTGGCAAAAACAGCCTTATTTCGGCGAGAGAAGAACAATTCAAGTCAATCATTCAAACTAATGATGATGAATCAATAAATCACTACAGGGATTGAATATCAGTCAATATGCATGTTTCCTGCTTTTAATGAGTTGAAATCACAAGAAAAGAGTCCAAATGATATTTGTGTCTTACAGTGTTAAAACATGACTGCTACTGGCAAAAACAGCCTTATTTCGGCGAGAGAAGAACAATTCAAGCCAATCATTCAAACTAATGATGATGAATCAATAAATCACTACAGGGATTGAATATCAGTCAAAATGCATGTTTCCTGCTTTTAATGAGTTGAAATCACAAGAAACTAAAGAAGAAATCACAAGAAGAGTCCAAATGATATTTGTGTTTTACAGTATTAAAACATGACTGCTTCTGGCAAAAACAGCCTTATTTCGGCTAGAGAAGAACAATTCAAGTCAATCATTCAAACTAATGATGATGAATCAATAAATCACTACAGGGATTGAATATCAGTCAAAATGCATGTTTCCTGCTTTTAATGAGTTGAAATCACAAGAAACTAAAGAAGAAATCACAAGAAGAGTCCAAATGATATTTGTGTCTTACAGTATTAAAACATGACTGCTTCTGGCAAAAACAGCCTTATTTCGGCGAGAGAAGAACAATTCAAGTCAATCATTCAAACTAATGATGATGAATCAATAAATCACTACAGGGATTGAATATCAGTCAAAATGCATGTTTCCTGCTTTTAATGAGTTGAAATCACAAGAAAAGAGTCCAAATGATATTTGGGTCTTACAGTGTTAAAACATGACTGCTTCTGGCAAAAACAGCCTTATTTCGGCGAGAGAAGAACAATTCAAGTCAATCATTCAAACTAATGATGATGAATCAATAAATCACTACAGGGATTGAATATCAGTCAATATGCATGTTTCCTGCTTTTAATGAGTTGAAATCACAAGAAAAGAGTCCAAATGATATTTGTGTCTTACAGTATTAAAACATGACTGCTTCTGGCAAAAACAGCCTTATTTCGGCTAGAGAAGAACAATTCAAGTCAATCATTCAAACTAATGATGATGAATCAATAAATCACTACAGGGATTGAATATCAGTCAATATGCATGTTTCCTGCTTTTAATGAGTTGAAATCACAAGAAAAGAGTCCAAATGATATTTGTGTCTTACAGTATTAAAACATGACTGCTTCTGGCAAAAACAGCCTTATTTCGGCGAGAGAAGAACAATTCAAGTCAATCATTCAAACTAATGATGATGAATCAATAAATCACTACAGGGATTGAATATCAGTCAAAATGCATGTTTCCTGCTTTTAATGAGTTGAAATCACAAGAAACTAAAGAAGAAATCACAAGAAGAGTCCAAATGATATTTGTGTCTTACAGTATTAAAACATGACTGCTTCTGGCAAAAACAGCCTTATTTCGGCGAGAGAAGAACAATTCAAGTCAATCATTCAAACTAATGATGATGAATCAATAAATCACTACAGGGATTGAATATCAGTTGTCAAGTAATCTGGAGGTTATTTGAGATCCCTCTTAGCCATACACCAACAAAATGGTATGAGACTGGAAAACCAAGGGACTTACCAGCATTAGAGCATGCTGGAGAAATCGGTACTTACCTAAAATGATGTAATATACTAAGGCACTGTGACACTGGAGTGATTTTATTATAAAAGATGATGATCTGTTATATGCATACTATTGTATTGACTACTATTGATCTGACATAATGGATGTGGAAATGATTGCACTAAATGAAGTAAGTGATGATTTTTATGAGAAATAAGATTAACGAATTAATGTGATTAAATGGTTTAACTATTGAAATGAAATACAATAGTGATTAGGGAAATCATATACGTGGTAACTGAAGTGATCCAAAGAAATGATATGACTGTGACATTGATTCTGCTGGGTCTGTAAAACTAAAATGACAGTTAGGGCGAGGTTGTTAGAAAAGAGGAATTGAAAGGAGAGCAAAGTTGAGCGAGACATGTTGTAACTTGGTGTACGTGCAAAACTGAACGAAGTCGTGAAGTTGGGAGGAACGGACTAAAGGAAATCTGGCCGGCAACAGGAGAATCATAGTTGGAAGAAGAATTAAACCAATAAGACAATGATTTGAGGAATGGTAATATGAAACCCTTGAGTCCTGGGCGCAGTAGGGTATAAAAACTGCTGCCCGACGAAATTCAGTGTTACCCCTTGCTGCATCCCTCACGAGGAGTAGCAAGACTTTTACAACTCTCTGGATCTGAGGACTACACCCGATCGACCACATCGGTGGTAGGACTTGGATTTTTACAACTAACAGAAGAAGACGGTTTTCAGGACGTTTTACATCAAGAAAGAAGATTTCCAATTTTGACAGATGAGGACGAGAGATAAGTTTTAAAGGGTAACCAGCAACATTTGTCAAAATGGATTAATGGACTTTTCTTTCTTTGTTCTTGCTGTTTTTGGATTACGGTTTCGGACGAGGACCTTTCTGACTTTGGACAAAGTGGATTGCCTCGTTTGAAGACCGTTTTTCGGACAGTGCGTTTCAAGTTGCTTGGCCAGGCAACTTTTCCCGTTTTCCTCACTAAATTGGATGAATTACAATTCCCAGCTACAGCTTCAATTAGCATAGGAAAGTCAGGTTTAGGGTAAGACAAATCAAACAATAATCATTTTATTATTATAAACTTTTGAATTTGATCTGTAATCAACTTTAAAAATATTATATGCTGTATGCTTGCACCTTGCTATATTATCAATAAATTCTCAATTGCATTTAAAGTGAAGTAGTGGACATTAGATCTCTAACTCTTTTGTTATAATAAGGTTGTGTGTTTAAATAAGGTTCTTACAGGTTAACTCTAGCCAACAAATTAAACTTGTCCTTGGAGCTTTTATTCTCAGCTACTAAATCTAACCTAGCAAATTCACCAAGTGCAAAGATCGTTTAGAGGAGAGCTGCCGTCAAACGGGCGCGGCCAGCGTGGTATCTGTAGTTTATGGGTTATCCTATGGGTGCCATTCCGGCTTAAGCAGGGCAGGTGCTCGGAATTAGGCAGTGAGAGCTAGGCGAATTTCCTCGCCACCAGCTTATAAAGTTCCTGAACACTTATTGTGATAATATCCATAGTGTAGGGAACAAAACCCCTTAGTGGAGAGCTGGTCCAGAAGTCCCTATTTTCAGGGCATTCTCGGGGATCAAACACGTGGCGCCCAACGTGTCCATGACCCGCAGAAGCCTCGAAACCAAAGGACACTTGGAGGTACAGTTTGCCAATGGAGCCATTGAAAAAATGCCTTTCGGGATTTGGAAGGGCATTGTGTGGCTCCTGGGACCATGTAATTTAGTAGCGGTAGGAGATTTGAAAGATCTCCATACCCCAAGAAAGAAACGGCGCTCACCGAAACAGATCCTGCAAGTGATGAAAAGCAGGGTAAATCAGATCACATTGATACCAAAGGAATTACAATTGACAGGCTGGTATAAAGCTGTGGATATACCAGTAACTACTGAACAGAAACTGGAAGAAAGTGATTTTTCGCCAGAAGGAAAAGAAAAGCTGAGACAAATTATTGCCAAAGCCAAAGTAGCCGGATTTAAAAATGATTGTGGAGACTTGGGACCCAAGTATGTCCATACTATTGAAGGCGGCGTGCATCCACCAGTACGCCAATACCCATTAAACCCAGGAGCGGTTGAAGAAATGGATAAAATTGTCAGAGAACTAAGCCAGTTGGGGATTATTCGAGAGGAAGCAAACCCCATAACTAACAGCCCAATTCAAGCCGTGAAGAAACCTGAATCAGCCGGAGGAGGCTGGAGACCTGTAATCAACTTTAAGGCCCTTAATCGAAGGACCATCGCCAACCGGGCGAGCCTCATCAACCCGCAAGGAGCCTTGAAGACGCTGAGGGTCAAGAAATACAAATCCTGCATTGACCTAGCCAACGGGTTTTTCTCCCTGAGATTGGCCAAACAGTCGCAGGGAAAAACCGCTTTTACCCACAAAGGAAGAGCATACGTATGGCAGAGATTACCCCAAGGATACAAAAATTCACCTAATGTTTTCCAGTCAGCGGTAATGGACGTTTTAAAGGACCTAGATGCGGCAATCTACATCGACGACGTGTTCATCGCAGACGACACCGAGGAGGAACACTTACGAAGGCTCCAGACCGTAGTGGAGAGGTTGACAGCAGCAGGCTTAAAGCTGAATCTGAAGAAATGTCAGTTTGGACAGTTTGAAGTAAACTACCTGGGGTTCCATGTCGGTACAGATTTGGGACTATCAGAAGGATACAAAGAAAAACTCAATCACATTACTCCCCCAACATCAGAAAATGAGCTCCAGAAGATTTTGGGGCTTTGTAACTATGTGAGAGACCATGTACCTAGCTATCAAAAATATGCTAGGCCATTGTACGCCTGTCTCAAAAAGAAAGAGACAGAACTGGACACCAAATCTACCAAAACGTGGGTTTGGACAGCTGCCGATCAAGACAACCTGGAAAAGCTGAAAAAGGCTATTCTAGATGCAGTAAGACTGGAGCCAAGAAGTCTTAACACCAGACTAGTGGTAGATGTGAGCTGTGATGGCAGTGATGCCATGGTGAAAGTCAGCAACGAAGGAGGGGGTCTGGTGTGCATGTGGAGCTACACCTTGACCTCCGTGGAGCAGAAGTTTCCCCAAGAAGAGAAGGAGTTAGCAGTCCTGGCAAGGTACTGGGGACACACGAAAGAGCTGGCCCAAGGACAAGGGATTAAAGTCATCACACAGAGTCAAGTACACCGGTTCCTGCGAAAAGGAACCGTGGAAAGTACCAAAGCCACAAACACGAGGTGGGGAAGATGGGAAGACATTCTGTTGGACCCAGACCTCGAAATCGGCCCAGCACAACCGGTAAAGAAAACTGCCGTGAAACCAGATGAAACAGAAGAAAAACCATATGAATGGATTGTATATACTGATGGATCAAGAAAAGGACCAGACAACACAGCCTATTGGGGCTACATTCTCAAACAGAATGGCGAAGAAAGGTTGAGGAAAAAGGGCAGGACACCAGGGAGTGCGCAAGCCGGAGAAGTCACTGCGATCCTGGAAGGGATCCTGGAGCTTACAAACCAAAAGGTGAAGCGAGCCAGGATAGTGACCGACAGCCACTACTGTGCCCAGGCCCTAAATGAAGACCTTGCCATTTGGGAAGAAAATGGATTTGAGGGAGCCAAGGGTAAGGTGATTGCTCACCAAGACCTGTGGAAGAAAATAGCCGAAATGCGGCTAAACATGAGCCTCGATGTAGTGCACCAGAAAGCCCACGGCAAGGAGGGGGTGCACTGGAGAGGTAATGATGAAGTGGATCGATATGTTCAGCAACGAAGAGTTGTTTTCGTCGGGATCGAGAATTGGGACAAAACACCCAATGGCCGGGTGGTCCCAGAAGAATCCGTGGAGGGGGTAGTGCAGGCAGTGCATGAGGACCTAGGGCATGCAGGAGCAGTACCCACACGGAAGGAGTTGGAGAAGCAGCAACTCAGGATTCCTGGGGGCCGAGTCCGCCAAGTCCTCAAGAACTGCGAAATCTGTGGTCGATTCAACGCAGGACGACGGGGACAGAGAGTGGAAGGCCTCACCATAAAAAGCACTGTTCCATGGGGATCAATATGCATGGACGTAGCCGGCCCCTTGGGGGTGACGGGAAAAAGAGGTGAGAAGTACCTCATAGTGCTTGTAGACTCTATGTCAGGGTTTGTGAGTGTCAAACCAGTGAGGAAAGCTAACGGCAGCAGCGTGGTGGGAATGCTAGATCAGACTTGTGCTAATCTAGGCCTACCAAAAGAGCTAAGAACGGACAATGGGACACATTTTCGCAATGCTCAGGTGGACCAGTGGTGTCAAGAACATGGGGTAATCAGAGTTTACTCTCCCCCATACACCCCCCAAGCTAACGGAGTAGCCGAGCGTACCATAGGCTTGGTGAAAAATTGGATCGGGAAGAATGCTAACAACAAAGAATGGAGCACCAAAGCATTAGAAATAGGAGTGGCCCTGAACGATCGCCATCGCGCAGGAAGGCCCTCCCCCTCTGAAGAACTCAATGGCCGCCCATTCACGTCACAGGAAGTGGGACGGATCAAGGAGTACAAGGAGGAGGTCCCTGAGCCCAAGGTCCCATTCCATGTCGGACAGAGGGTGTGGATCAAGGCTCGAGATCATCCAACTCAAGCTGCAGTCAAAGTAAAGTACGAGTTTTCCGACATAGTAGAAAAGATCATTGATAGTAACACGGTGTTACTGAAGAGAAAGGGAATCCAAGGAGTCGAGCAGCTTAAACCGATTCCCAGCTAAGGAGTAAACCAGGAACCAAGATGGCCAGTAACACACAGAACTTACCGCCCTATGTCAGAATGGCCACTGTCTACGGGGTGGTAGCCTTAAGGAGAACAACTTCAGGACTCTGGGCAGGCAGAGGACTGAAGACTTTGGAGTATGCGAAGAAAGGATTCCTGTCAGAAGAAAAGGAGACTTTGGAGTGGAAAGAAGTAAAGAACTCATGCGTAGTATGCATGAAACCATCATCTCTCTCGGTCCAATGGGAAGGACCCGGAGGTAACAAGCCGTGTGCACCGAACGGTGCCAAAGAAGAATTCAAAGGAATGCTTTACAAACCAGTAAAGGTGTTGGATGCATATGTTTGTGGGTTGTGCCGAGTGACAACCCTACCAAGGTTGATAATCTTGACTCAGTGGGACCTCCGAGGAACAAGATTAGACTCGGAGGGATGTACTTGTCAGTGGGATGGAAAATTCATCCACCCCTGCAATAACTGTGGACTGATGCAAAGGAATGGAAGAATGATGCACGTTGGACAGGCGAAGGGATGGCAAGTGAGGAGGTTTTTGGACCCCCTCAAGACCCTCTCGGCCGCCGGCAACAGCGAAGGATGGACCCGAGGAGCGGATGCTATGACGGCACCTCCACAAGGTGGAGCACTGCCGCCGAGGCCGAGTGCAGAACAGGCCAGCCCCTCTGCTCCAGGACTCTATCCACACATGGTAGCGGCCAGCGGCAGTTACCTGCGACAATACAGTGATGAAGGACCAGGAAGGTATGGGCCTCTGGAAGAGGCTATTTCCCTGGCCTGGCCCTATGATCCTCAGCACGGAAGGGTAGCGAGTCCACCTTTCTCCACTACCCAAGTACCATTAGTGCTGAGAGTGTACCGAGATCCGGCAAAGCCAGGCTATACGCCGGGTCTTGAAAGACTCCCAGACGAAGTCAGGGAACAGGCTCAAAAGGGTGGTTGGGAAGGCCCATGGGAGCTAACCACCTGGAAGAGTCTAGTTGAAGAAGTTTTTGGGGACCCAAGCATCCCCACAGAAGATTTAGGTCATGTTCCTAAAGAAGAAGGAGCCAGAGGTACTAATTTGTACTACCAGGTCACAGGCTTGGACGCCTGGGGACATTATGGAGCTAAATCAAAGTCCAAGAGTGCTGTCTACTACGTTACTCCCGAAGACTGGGACCGAAAAGGGATCCTGCAAGTGCCCGGAGGAGTGGCCAGTAGAACAGACACACCCTGGAGGAAGGATCAAGTACAGAAAGTCCAAATCACCGTTCGCATGGTGGTGGTCCCATACAAAGGAGTCTACTCAGTTGGAGCAGATATCAATGTGATGGAAGAGGAAAAACCTGAACCTGCTAAGCCAGCGCCAAGCCCGGAGAGGGAAAGCGGAGCTAAGAGATTCAAGGCCTTTTTCAAGCACCCCTTTGGAGGTAACAAAGGGTCCAGAAAGGACCCTCCGAAGAAACAATAAAAGGATTAAAAGATGGCAAATTACCCCGGATATCCCCAACCTGACCCATACTTTCCCGGAAAACCCTCCCACAACCATCAAAACTAAGAGTCAGCACCAGCACGGAGGCGTGGCGACGGCGGAGCCCGGAACTAAAATAACGGTCACCAATCTACACCGCCCTAGTTGCGCAGCGAGCAGTCAAGGCGGAAGAGCTTAAGACTAACTAACCAGGGAGCCGAAAAGAGCAGCAAAAATGGCATATACCTTTGGACACCCCAACTTTGGATACCCCCTCATGTCCCCCCTCGACACAAGTCACCGTTGGCCCACAAAACCAAAAAATGAAGGAGAAGAAGCGCTGGACGAGTATACAACCAACGGCCCAGGAGACGGACCAAAACCCCCGTTCCTTAGGACCCAACATGGAAAAATCCGCCTAGATTGGCCGAGGAAGGATTATTATCAAAATACACGTGGATTTACAAATAACTATTTTGCTTCCTATCGAGAAGTGGAAAGGAGTGCGGACTTTGCCGACCCAAAACAGACCCTTGATGAAGAGCGATCGGACGAGGTAGGCTCAAAATCTAATCCCTACCGAGACCACCCCTTAAGAAGAATATACCCAGTTCCCATGAATTGCCCTGTGATTTTCAACGTGGTACATGTACAGTACCTAGGTTTCACGTTCAAACTACGATGGGGACCCAATTATGAGGATCCAATACAAGGACATTATGTTGACATTTGGCTAGGACCCTACCTGATCTGGACCACTAGCCCAACCATGTACAAGAGTGCCCTAGCCTCCAGACGAGGAGAAGGAGGAATGTTGATAGAAAATCAGCATATGCATCTACGCACTACTTGTGGAAATCCCACCTTTCAAGATGGAGGCGCCTTCAACCCTAGCCTCAGCCTACCAGGATATCAATGCTGGATAGACAGAAATACAAAAATAGGTAATAAAACATTCGTACTTAAGTTGATGATTGAGCCAGGCAAACAGAAAGGCAAAACAAGTCAACCGCTGTATTCCGTGACTACTGATGCTTGGGACCAAGTCCTAAAGGGTCACGGGCGTGCGGAGTACCTCAGGGCTACAGGCAGAGCATTCATAGTCTTCCAGGGACCCCTTGAGGAGCACAAACAGATAAGAGTTGGCACACACACGAGGGCGTGGCGAGGGTTGGACCCAACTGTTAAATACCAATCCCCTGTCTACACAGATTTAGTAGCACAACAAGTCTACAAGGCGGAGAAGTTCCACATAAGCCAGCGTCCTATTTACTGCTACTTGAAGGCAACTCATAACAGCAGAAAAAGACTTTTGAACAAAAAGACCCGTAGGATCAGATCCTACACCACAGAAGCGGGATGGAGTTCCCGCTGCACAGAGCCCAAGGACGGGGCAACAAATTAAGCCACCCTGATGACTTTTCATCATCAGACTCCGAAGAAGAATTCGAACCAGAGAACAAAAATGGACCACAACGACCACGCAACGGACAACGGAAGAAATGCTTGATCATAATTTTGAGAATATTGGCAGTAATGGCAGGTATAGTAGCAGTTTTGTCTATACTATACCATTATGGTAGCCACCCTTGGGCTCTAACCCATACCAGAGTCCAATATGCAACAACCCGCCAGTTCCAGCAGGCTTGCTGGACGGTGAAACGAAGAGACATCTTCGCGGTATGGGACCCCAGTGGTACCACCTCCAACTCAACGGAGAACCAGACCACTACAGAACCATGGACGTCCTACGGCAACGGAAACCTTACCAAGGTGACCAATGGGACAAAGGTGCTGCAAGAACTGCAGGACCTAGGAGGCAAAGGAACCCTTGTAAGGATCCTGGTTCTACAAAAGAAGGTACAGAGAACTGTACAATGCACCTGGATTAAAGCAGATATCGAAGACCCAGGATGGTACTGCAACTGGGGATGCAGACCATTGACGAATGTAACCGGGCAAGGTTACTGGGAAGAAGAGGTGGTATTTCCAGCACCACCGCGGAATGATACATGCCGAACAGCCCTCCTGAAATGGAGGTTTTGGGGTAGCTACAACCTCACCTGTGAATTAACTAGAGGCCCGACGCCCAAGAACAGAACGACGGCCCGGCCGGGGAATGCAACCACAAGGAACACTACGTCTAGTAGCGCCACCGCACCAACTACGCCTCCATCCACAGCCGTTCCACCGACGGCGCCACCCCTACCAGATACCCTTCAAATAATAGAACCAAGCGGCACAGGTTCGAGCCAGCGCCTAGCGCTACTTAGGAATTTAACTATCAAATGTGTTCACCAACAGTTGACACATTTAAACCGATGCTATTGGAATAAGCAGCAGAACTGTACGGGACAAAACTACATGGTTATAACTCCCGTAACAAAGCCATGGTTCCAGACCCACAGAGGGACCTATGGAGAAATCAACCAAGCTCACCACGAAGAATGGCTGAACAATTCCCTGCCATGGATTTGGATCGCTTCTCTGAAGCATTTCAGAGGCTCGTTTCAGCCAGGATACCTATGGACACCGCTGGGACTCCTGGGACCGTACCAGACCGACATGTACGTCCAGAAGTTGCCAACACCGGTTGACCTCATGACGGTACCGTCAGGAGACTTCCACAAGATTGATCAGTGTGTAGCTAACGCAATGTTTAACAGTCTAAACGGTACATTGTTCGTGAGCGATGGCAAATCACCGAGGTGTCGGCTGGAACAAGTACAAACAAGAATTTGGAGCCAGTGGATATACAATTGTACGTACCTTAAAGGGAATCAAACGGTGAAGGGAACGCTGCAAGCTTGGAAAGAAGGCTATTACAGAGACGTTACATCTACCTGGTGGGGATTGGAAAAGACCGAGGTGCTGCAGTGGGTGATTCCCTGCCTAACCCAGTCAAGCAACTATTGGGCACAGTATCAATATGTTGCTACTGTGTATTCTAAAGACCGGGATATCTGGCCTGGCGTCTGGAACCGACCATCTCCAGTTGTCAGTCCCAGGCCCTGGAACATGAAGTGTGACCGTGCTAACACCACCTGTACCATCAGCCTGGCTAGGCAGCACTGTAAACATGTTCCCGGCTGGAACGACCATTGTGAGGCGTTCTATGTTGGAGAATACGACACCTATGGACACCAAACCGTTTGGAAAAAGAACCCCAAGGGCGACGGCTGGTATCGAGCATTCCCAGAGAGAGTTGGGTGTGCTAGAAGCATTCTAGGGCATGGAATGACGAAGAGAAAGCAGATTAACGGACAGATAGTACCCTTTGTTGCTGAACCAACCATTTTCCTTGCTGAAGGACATGCTTTCAGGAGAAGCCTGTGTGCCGGGAAAGAAATCTCCGGATACGAGTGGTTGGGACCTAATCGACTCTACAACAACGGTACCTGTCATTCCCCAGAAGAAAACTGGCTGCATTGTGGTAGTGGGAAACTGTCACATGAGTGCAACTGGTATGAAAGGGCCGGCATGACCCTACAAGGAGTGGCTGAAGAAGCCATAGAAGTGATAACTGCCGGAGTTGAAGTTGTGGAAGGATGGATTGCTGACCTTTTCCACAAATTATGGCCTTACCTGTTGATGATAGTAGGACTCATCATTGTTGGATTGATTGCCTACGTGATCGTCAAGGGCGGGGTCACCTCAGCTGTACGTGCAGGAAGAAGAGGCAAAGCCAAAAAGGGAGCTAAGAAGCCACTCCTCCCGGAAGGGGAGGAGCAAGAGGGAGTATAAGACACCAGGCTCGGCCGCACCCTGGTCAGTCTGGTTCCTGATTTTGGCGAGGCAGCAGCAACAACAAAAGAACTACAGCATTAATTAATAACCATTTTTCAAGTAAAAGTTTTGTTCTGAGGGAACACTGTCATCATGACTAACAACACGGGCAATGGTACTGTGATACCAGTACCCACCATGGCTGAAGTGAGTACAATGGAGTTTACCATCTTTTTGGCCATATGGCTAGTTTACTGCTGTACCGGACCATGGTCTCCAGACCAACCGATGAGATATGTCACCTTGCTCCATGGAGGTATCAAGTTGATCATTGTTACCGTCTGCTACCAAACCCGGACGGTGGCATTGTCCCTGTTTGTTACTTACATGATGGGGCGCATCAACCTTACGCTTGACCGTTCGGGTGTCTGTTTCGCAGGCATCCTGATACTATGGATGGTGTTTGACTTTGCCGAGATTTTCCACACTCCACTCAGACCATTAGTAGGAGTAGTTGAGGCCATGATGACCGCCGCTATGATAACCTACGTGACCGCCCTCACGACCGCGCTACAAGAGCGCTCCAAGATGCGTTGGGGACTAAAGCTGGGTGCATTGATTGCATGGTGCCTAGCTTGGTTCGCCCTGAGCATCCTTTTTTGGTATAAGCTAATTGGCGAACCGATAGTTGCTGTATGGTTCATGACATACGCTGCCTGCTTCCCAATGTCTAGGACCGGCGACGGTCAAGGGAGCGCACCGACGCTGGCCTTCCGATCACCTTGGCTGGCTCAACGGCCCTAGAGAAAGAGCTCTTCTAGGGAACCAGAAGAATAGAAATCATTGCATGCTAAACCGCTTAAGTAACTGCTAAACTAAGAAATCATATGAAACTATGTGCCTTATCATTTAGGAAGAAGTACGCTGCACCCAGTGTAAAACTACAGTGGGAGCGGCCGGATACCTTTGGGAAATCTGCGCTGCGTTATGGTGCACTCCGTGTCAACACTGCTGTCTCCCTCTCGGGATTCCTACAGGAGTGGTCACCGCCAATAACAACGTTAGCCTACCCGAGGTGCCGAACGAGAGAATGGTGGAACTTATGGCCCGGGCCCAGATGGAATGGAATTCCATCCGAACAGGAGAAAGCGGCAGAAAACGTGGGTATCCCTCTCACCATGTGTACCACGCTACCTACGCTGTGTTTTGGAGGTTCGACGATGGGGAAAGTGCGGTCACCACGCACCTCCTGAATGGCAAGATCATCGCCATAGGGCAAAGACCCTGTGCCAGCACAACGGCGATGGAACCAACCATTGTGAACACCAAGGCCCAGCCTGTGGACCAAGAGCGGTACTATGAGAATTACCTGGAGCAACTCATAGACTTCCATGAGGTGGAAGGCAGCATGCCCCTGCTTGAGCGAGAAGCAAGTACTTCAAACCTTGCAGGCGACCCCGGCGGCCAGCCGGAAGTCGATATGTCCACCTTCATGGCAGGTCTTGCTCATCTGCCACTCCCCTGCGCCGAGGATTCCGACGAAGGAAGAGCGACTGAGAACACCCCTGTTGGCCCAGAGCAGGATACACGCCCTGGGGACCAGTGGCCGGACCTACGGGACTTGGGAGAAGAACCAGGCTACGAGGCCATGATCGAGAGCCCAGCTGTGACGGTCAAAAGCCCGGACGCCATGGTCCTAAGTCCTTACGAGAGGCCAGGGGATTTCACGATTGTCAACGCCCGAGCCACGGAAGCAGTTGCTGCAACTGATGAGGTGTATTCCATTGACCTTACGGAGGACGCCGGAGTAATCACCATTGATGAAGTAAGTGAAACTGACTCTCTGTTCAACGCTGCACCACCCACTCCTCTCTACGACGAGATCTCCTCCGACGAGGACGAGAGAGGCTACAAGTGATCTCAAGGAGGGGGTGTCAAGTAATCTGGAGGTTATTTGAGATCCCTCTTAGCCATACACCAACAAAATGGTATGAGACTGGAAAACCAAGGGACTTACCAGCATTAGAGCATGCTGGAGAAATCGGTACTTACCTAAAATGATGTAATATACTAAGGCACTGTGACACTGGAGTGATTTTATTATAAAAGATGATGATCTGTTATATGCATACTATTGTATTGACTACTATTGATCTGACATAATGGATGTGGAAATGATTGCACTAAATGAAGTAAGTGATGATTTTTATGAGAAATAAGATTAACGAATTAATGTGATTAAATGGTTTAACTATTGAAATGAAATACAATAGTGATTAGGGAAATCATATACGTGGTAACTGAAGTGATCCAAAGAAATGATATGACTGTGACATTGATTCTGCTGGGTCTGTAAAACTAAAATGACAGTTAGGGCGAGGTTGTTAGAAAAGAGGAATTGAAAGGAGAGCAAAGTTGAGCGAGACATGTTGTAACTTGGTGTACGTGCAAAACTGAACGAAGTCGTGAAGTTGGGAGGAACGGACTAAAGGAAATCTGGCCGGCAACAGGAGAATCATAGTTGGAAGAAGAATTAAACCAATAAGACAATGATTTGAGGAATGGTAATATGAAACCCTTGAGTCCTGGGCGCAGTAGGGTATAAAAACTGCTGCCCGACGAAATTCAGTGTTACCCCTTGCTGCATCCCTCACGAGGAGTAGCAAGACTTTTACAACTCTCTGGATCTGAGGACTACACCCGATCGACCACATCGGTGGTAGGACTTGGATTTTTACAACTAACAGAAGAAGACGGTTTTCAGGACGTTTTACATCAAGAAAGAAGATTTCCAATTTTGACAGATGAGGACGAGAGATAAGTTTTAAAGGGTAACCAGCAACATTTGTCAAAATGGATTAATGGACTTTTCTTTCTTTGTTCTTGCTGTTTTTGGATTACGGTTTCGGACGAGGACCTTTCTGACTTTGGACAAAGTGGATTGCCTCGTTTGAAGACCGTTTTTCGGACAGTGCGTTTCAAGTTGCTTGGCCAGGCAACTTTTCCCGTTTTCCTCACTAAATTGGATGAATTACAATTCCCAGCTACAGCTTCAATTAGCATAGGAAAGTCAGGTTTAGGGTAAGACAAATCAAACAATAATCATTTTATTATTATAAACTTTTGAATTTGATCTGTAATCAACTTTAAAAATATTATATGCTGTATGCTTGCACCTTGCTATATTATCAATAAATTCTCAATTGCATTTAAAGTGAAGTAGTGGACATTAGATCTCTAACTCTTTTGTTATAATAAGGTTGTGTGTTTAAATAAGGTTCTTACAGGTTAACTCTAGCCAACAAATTAAACTTGTCCTTGGAGCTTTTATTCTCAGCTACTAAATCTAACCTAGCAAATTCACCAAGTGCAAAGATCGTTTAGAGGAGAGCTGCCGTCAAACGGGCGCGGCCAGCGTGGTATCTGTAGTTTATGGGTTATCCTATGGGTGCCATTCCGGCTTAAGCAGGGCAGGTGCTCGGAATTAGGCAGTGAGAGCTAGGCGAATTTCCTCGCCACCAGCTTATAAAGTTCCTGAACACTTATTGTGATAATATCCATAGTGTAGGGAACAAAACCCCTTAGTGGAGAGCTGGTCCAGAAGTCCCTATTTTCAGGGCATTCTCGGGGATCAAACACATATGCATGTTTCCTGCTTTTAATGAGTTGAAATCACAAGAAAAGAGTCCAAATGATATTTGTGTCTTACAGTATTAAAACATGACTGCTTCTGGCAAAAACAGCCTTATTTCGGCTAGAGAAGAACAATTCAAGTCAATCATTCAAACTAATGATGATGAATCAATAAATCACTACAGGGATTGAATATCAGTCAATATGCATGTTTCCTGCTTTTAATGAGTTGAAATCACAGGAAAAGAGTCCAAATGATATTTGTGTCTTACAGTATTAAAACATGACTGCTTCTGGCAAAAACAGCCTTATTTCGGCGAGAGAAGAACAATTCAAGTCAATCATTCAAACTAATGATGATGAATCAATAAATCACTACAGGGATTGAATATCAGTCAAAATGCATGTTTCCTGCTTTTAATGAGTTGAAATCACAAGAAACTAAAGAAGAAATCACAAGAAGAGTCCAAATGATATTTGTGTCTTACAGTATTAAAACATGACTGCTTCTGGCAAAAACAGCCTTATTTCGGCGAGAGAAGAACAATTCAAGTCAATCATTCAAACTAATGATGATGAATCAATAAATCACTACAGGGATTGAATATCAGTCAAAATGCATGTTTCCTGCTTTTAATGAGTTGAAATCACAAGAAAAGTGTCCAAATGATATTTGGGTCTTACAGTGTTAAAACATGACTGCTTCTGGCAAAAACAGCCTTATTTCGGCGAGAGAAGAACAATTCAAGTCAATCATTCAAACTAATGATGATGAATCAATAAATCACTACAGGGATTGAATATCAGTCAATATGCATGTTTCCTGCTTTTAATGAGTTGAAATCACAAGAAAAGAGTCCAAATGATATTTGTGTCTTACAGTATTAAAACATGACTGCTTCTGGCAAAAACAGCCTTATTTCGGCGAGAGAAGAACAATTCAAGCCAATCATTCAAACTAATGATGATGAATCAATAAATCACTACAGGGATTGAATATCAGTCAAAATGCATGTTTCCTGCTTTTAATGAGTTGAAATCACAAGAAACTAAAGAAGAAATCACAAGAAGAGTACAAATGATATTTGTGTCTTACAGTATTAAAACATGACTGCTTCTGGCAAAAACAGCCTTATTTCGGCGAGAGAAGAACAATTCAAGTCAATCATTCAAACTAATGATGATGAATCAATAAATCACTACAGGGATTGAATATCAGTCAATATGCATGTTTCCTGCTTTTAATGAGTTGAAATCACAAGAAAAGAGTCCAAATGATATTTGTGTCTTACAGTATTAAAACATGACTGCTTCTGGCAAAAACAGCCTTATTTCGGCTAGAGAAGAACAATTCAAGTCAATCATTCAAACTAATGATGATGAATCAATAAATCACTACAGGGATTGAATATCAGTCAATATGCATGTTTCCTGCTTTTAATGAGTTGAAATCACAGGAAAAGAGTCCAAATGATATTTGTGTCTTACAGTATTAAAACATGACTGCTTCTGGCAAAAACAGCCTTATTTCGGCGAGAGAAGAACAATTCAAGTCAATCATTCAAACTAATGATGATGAATCAATAAATCACTACAGGGATTGAATATCAGTCAATATGCATGTTTCCTGCTTTTAATGAGTTGAAATCACAAGAAAAGAGTCCAAATGATATTTGTGTCTTACAGTATTAAAACATGACTGCTTCTGGCAAAAACAGCCTTATTTCGGCGAGAGAAGAACAATTCAAGCCAATCATTCAAACTAATGATGATGAATCAATAAATCACTACAGGGATTGAATATCAGTCAAAATGCATGTTTCCTGCTTTTAATGAGTTGAAATCACAAGAAACTAAAGAAGAAATCACAAGAAGAGTCCAAATGATATTTGTGTCTTACAGTATTAAAACATGACTGCTTCTGGCAAAAACAGCCTTATTTCGGCGAGAGAAGAACAATTCAAGTCAATCATTCAAACTAATGATGATGAATCAATAAATCACTACAGGGATTGAATATCAGTCAAAATGCATGTTTCCTGCTTTTAATGAGTTGAAATCACAAGAAAAGAGTCCAAATGATATTTGGGTCTTACAGTGTTAAAACATGACTGCTTCTGGCAAAAACAGCCTTATTTCGGCGAGAGAAGAACAATTCAAGTCAATCATTCAAACTAATGATGATGAATCAATAAATCACTACAGGGATTGAATATCAGTCAATATGCATGTTTCCTGCTTTTAATGAGTTGAAATCACAAGAAAAGAGTCCAAATGATATTTGTGTCTTACAGTATTAAAACATGACTGCTTCTGGCAAAAACAGCCTTATTTCGGCTAGAGAAGAACAATTCAAGTCAATCATTCAAACTAATGATGATGAATCAATAAATCACTACAGGGATTGAATATCAGTCAATATGCATGTTTCCTGCTTTTAATGAGTTGAAATCACAAGAAAAGAGTCCAAATGATATTTGTGTCTTACAGTATTAAAACATGACTGCTTCTGGCAAAAACAGCCTTATTTCGGCGAGAGAAGAACAATTCAAGTCAATCATTCAAACTAATGATGATGAATCAATAAATCACTACAGGGATTGAATATCAGTCAAAATGCATGTTTCCTGCTTTTAATGAGTTGAAATCACAAGAAACTAAAGAAGAAATCACAAGAAGAGTCCAAATGATATTTGTGTCTTACAGTATTAAAACATGACTGCTTCTGGCAAAAACAGCCTTATTTCGGCGAGAGAAGAACAATTCAAGTCAATCATTCAAACTAATGATGATGAATCAATAAATCACTACAGGGATTGAATATCAGTCAATATGCATGTTTCCTGCTTTTAATGAGTTGAAATCACAAGAAAAGAGTCCAAATGATATTTGTGTCTTACAGTATTAAAACATGACTGCTTCTGGCAAAAACAGCCTTATTTCGGCTAGAGAAGAACAATTCAAGTCAATCATTCAAACTAATGATGATGAATCAATAAATCACTACAGGGATTGAATATCAGTCAATATGCATGTTTCCTGCTTTTAATGAGTTGAAATCACAGGAAAAGAGTCCAAATGATATTTGTGTCTTACAGTATTAAAACATGACTGCTTCTGGCAAAAACAGCCTTATTTCGGCGAGAGAAGAACAATTCAAGTCAATCATTCAAACTAATGATGATGAATCAATAAATCACTACAGGGATTGAATATCAGTCAAAATGCATGTTTCCTGCTTTTAATGAGTTGAAATCACAAGAAACTAAAGAAGAAATCACAAGAAGAGTCCAAATGATATTTGTGTCTTACAGTATTAAAACATGACTGCTTCTGGCAAAAACAGCCTTATTTCGGCGAGAGAAGAACAATTCAAGTCAATCATTCAAACTAATGATGATGAATCAATAAATCACTACAGGGATTGAATATCAGTCAAAATGCATGTTTCCTGCTTTTAATGAGTTGAAATCACAAGAAACTAAAGAAGAAATCACAAGAAGAGTCCAAATGATATTTGTGTCTTACAGTATTAAAACATGACTGCTTCTGGCAAAAACAGCCTTATTTCGGCGAGAGAAGAACAATTCAAGTCAATCATTCAAACTAATGATGATGAATCAATAAATCACTACAGGGATTGAATATCAGTCAAAATGCATGTTTCCTGCTTTTAATGAGTTGAAATCACAAGAAAAGTGTCCAAATGATATTTGGGTCTTACAGTGTTAAAACATGACTGCTTCTGGCAAAAACAGCCTTATTTCGGCGAGAGAAGAACAATTCAAGTCAATCATTCAAACTAATGATGATGAATCAATAAATCACTACAGGGATTGAATATCAGTCAATATGCATGTTTCCTGCTTTTAATGAGTTGAAATCACAAGAAAAGAGTCCAAATGATATTTGTGTCTTACAGTATTAAAACATGACTGCTTCTGGCAAAAACAGCCTTATTTCGGCGAGAGAAGAACAATTCAAGCCAATCATTCAAACTAATGATGATGAATCAATAAATCACTACAGGGATTGAATATCAGTCAAAATGCATGTTTCCTGCTTTTAATGAGTTGAAATCACAAGAAACTAAAGAAGAAATCACAAGAAGAGTACAAATGATATTTGTGTCTTACAGTATTAAAACATGACTGCTTCTGGCAAAAACAGCCTTATTTCGGCGAGAGAAGAACAATTCAAGTCAATCATTCAAACTAATGATGATGAATCAATAAATCACTACAGGGATTGAATATCAGTCAATATGCATGTTTCCTGCTTTTAATGAGTTGAAATCACAAGAAAAGAGTCCAAATGATATTTGTGTCTTACAGTATTAAAACATGACTGCTTCTGGCAAAAACAGCCTTATTTCGGCTAGAGAAGAACAATTCAAGTCAATCATTCAAACTAATGATGATGAATCAATAAATCACTACAGGGATTGAATATCAGTCAATATGCATGTTTCCTGCTTTTAATGAGTTGAAATCACAGGAAAAGAGTCCAAATGATATTTGTGTCTTACAGTATTAAAACATGACTGCTTCTGGCAAAAACAGCCTTATTTCGGCGAGAGAAGAACAATTCAAGTCAATCATTCAAACTAATGATGATGAATCAATAAATCACTACAGGGATTGAATATCAGTCAATATGCATGTTTCCTGCTTTTAATGAGTTGAAATCACAAGAAAAGAGTCCAAATGATATTTGTGTCTTACAGTATTAAAACATGACTGCTTCTGGCAAAAACAGCCTTATTTCGGCGAGAGAAGAACAATTCAAGCCAATCATTCAAACTAATGATGATGAATCAATAAATCACTACAGGGATTGAATATCAGTCAAAATGCATGTTTCCTGCTTTTAATGAGTTGAAATCACAAGAAACTAAAGAAGAAATCACAAGAAGAGTCCAAATGATATTTGTGTCTTACAGTATTAAAACATGACTGCTTCTGGCAAAAACAGCCTTATTTCGGCGAGAGAAGAACAATTCAAGTCAATCATTCAAACTAATGATGATGAATCAATAAATCACTACAGGGATTGAATATCAGTCAAAATGCATGTTTCCTGCTTTTAATGAGTTGAAATCACAAGAAAAGAGTCCAAATGATATTTGGGTCTTACAGTGTTAAAACATGACTGCTTCTGGCAAAAACAGCCTTATTTCGGCGAGAGAAGAACAATTCAAGTCAATCATTCAAACTAATGATGATGAATCAATAAATCACTACAGGGATTGAATATCAGTCAATATGCATGTTTCCTGCTTTTAATGAGTTGAAATCACAAGAAAAGAGTCCAAATGATATTTGTGTCTTACAGTATTAAAACATGACTGCTTCTGGCAAAAACAGCCTTATTTCGGCTAGAGAAGAACAATTCAAGTCAATCATTCAAACTAATGATGATGAATCAATAAATCACTACAGGGATTGAATATCAGTCAATATGCATGTTTCCTGCTTTTAATGAGTTGAAATCACAAGAAAAGAGTCCAAATGATATTTGTGTCTTACAGTATTAAAACATGACTGCTTCTGGCAAAAACAGCCTTATTTCGGCGAGAGAAGAACAATTCAAGTCAATCATTCAAACTAATGATGATGAATCAATAAATCACTACAGGGATTGAATATCAGTCAAAATGCATGTTTCCTGCTTTTAATGAGTTGAAATCACAAGAAACTAAAGAAGAAATCACAAGAAGAGTCCAAATGATATTTGTGTCTTACAGTATTAAAACATGACTGCTTCTGGCAAAAACAGCCTTATTTCGGCGAGAGAAGAACAATTCAAGTCAATCATTCAAACTAATGATGATGAATCAATAAATCACTACAGGGATTGAATATCAGTCAATATGCATGTTTCCTGCTTTTAATGAGTTGAAATCACAAGAAAAGAGTCCAAATGATATTTGTGTCTTACAGTATTAAAACATGACTGCTTCTGGCAAAAACAGCCTTATTTCGGCTAGAGAAGAACAATTCAAGTCAATCATTCAAACTAATGATGATGAATCAATAAATCACTACAGGGATTGAATATCAGTCAATATGCATGTTTCCTGCTTTTAATGAGTTGAAATCACAGGAAAAGAGTCCAAATGATATTTGTGTCTTACAGTATTAAAACATGACTGCTTCTGGCAAAAACAGCCTTATTTCGGCGAGAGAAGAACAATTCAAGTCAATCATTCAAACTAATGATGATGAATCAATAAATCACTACAGGGATTGAATATCAGTCAAAATGCATGTTTCCTGCTTTTAATGAGTTGAAATCACAAGAAACTAAAGAAGAAATCACAAGAAGAGTCCAAATGATATTTGTGTCTTACAGTATTAAAACATGACTGCTTCTGGCAAAAACAGCCTTATTTCGGCGAGAGAAGAACAATTCAAGTCAATCATTCAAACTAATGATGATGAATCAATAAATCACTACAGGGATTGAATATCAGTCAATATGCATGTTTCCTGCTTTTAATGAGTTGAAATCACAAGAAAAGAGTCCAAATGATATTTGTGTCTTACAGTATTAAAACATGACTGCTTCTGGCAAAAACAGCCTTATTTCGGCGAGAGAAGAACAATTCAAGCCAATCATTCAAACTAATGATGATGAATCAATAAATCACTACAGGGATTGAATATCAGTCAAAATGCATGTTTCCTGCTTTTAATGAGTTGAAATCACAAGAAACTAAAGAAGAAATCACAAGAAGAGTACAAATGATATTTGTGTCTTACAGTATTAAAACATGACTGCTTCTGGCAAAAACAGCCTTATTTCGGCGAGAGAAGAACAATTCAAGTCAATCATTCAAACTAATGATGATGAATCAATAAATCACTACAGGGATTGAATATCAGTCAATATGCATGTTTCCTGCTTTTAATGAGTTGAAATCACAAGAAAAGAGTCCAAATGATATTTGTGTCTTACAGTATTAAAACATGACTGCTTCTGGCAAAAACAGCCTTATTTCGGCTAGAGAAGAACAATTCAAGTCAATCATTCAAACTAATGATGATGAATCAATAAATCACTACAGGGATTGAATATCAGTCAATATGCATGTTTCCTGCTTTTAATGAGTTGAAATCACAGGAAAAGAGTCCAAATGATATTTGTGTCTTACAGTATTAAAACATGACTGCTTCTGGCAAAAACAGCCTTATTTCGGCGAGAGAAGAACAATTCAAGTCAATCATTCAAACTAATGATGATGAATCAATAAATCACTACAGGGATTGAATATCAGTCAATATGCATGTTTCCTGCTTTTAATGAGTTGAAATCACAAGAAAAGAGTCCAAATGATATTTGTGTCTTACAGTATTAAAACATGACTGCTTCTGGCAAAAACAGCCTTATTTCGGCTAGAGAAGAACAATTCAAGTCAATCATTCAAACTAATGATGATGAATCAATAAATCACTACAGGGATTGAATATCAGTCAATATGCATGTTTCCTGCTTTTAATGAGTTGAAATCACAGGAAAAGAGTCCAAATGATATTTGTGTCTTACAGTATTAAAACATGACTGCTTCTGGCAAAAACAGCCTTATTTCGGCGAGAGAAGAACAATTCAAGTCAATCATTCAAACTAATGATGATGAATCAATAAATCACTACAGGGATTGAATATCAGTCAAAATGCATGTTTCCTGCTTTTAATGAGTTGAAATCACAAGAAACTAAAGAAGAAATCACAAGAAGAGTCCAAATGATATTTGTGTCTTACAGTATTAAAACATGACTGCTTCTGGCAAAAACAGCCTTATTTCGGCGAGAGAAGAACAATTCAAGTCAATCATTCAAACTAATGATGATGAATCAATAAATCACTACAGGGATTGAATATCAGTCAAAATGCATGTTTCCTGCTTTTAATGAGTTGAAATCACAAGAAACTAAAGAAGAAATCACAAGAAGAGTCCAAATGATATTTGTGTCTTACAGTATTAAAACATGACTGCTTCTGGCAAAAACAGCCTTATTTCGGCGAGAGAAGAACAATTCAATTCAATCATTCAAACTAATGATGATGAATCAATAAATCACTACAGGGATTGAATATCAGTCAAAATGCATGTTTCCTGCTTTTAATGAGTTGAAATCACAAGAAACTAAAGAAGAAATCACAAGAAGAGTCCAAATGATATTTGTGTCTTACAGTATTAAAACATGACTGCTTCTGGCAAAAACAGCCTTATTTCGGCGAGAGAAGAACAATTCAAGTCAATCATTCAAACTAATGATGATGAATCAATAAATCACTACAGGGATTGAATATCAGTCAAAATGCATGTTTCCTGCTTTTAATGAGTTGAAATCACAAGAAAAGTGTCCAAATGATATTTGTGTCTTACAGTGTTAAAACATGACTGCTTCTGGCAAAAACAGCCTTATTTCGGCGAGAGAAGAACAATTCAAGTCAATCATTCAAACTAATGATGATGAATCAATAAATCACTACAGGGATTGAATATCAGTCAAAATGCATGTTTCCTGCTTTTAATGAGTTGAAATCACAAGAAACTAAAGAAGAAATCACAAGAAGAGTCCAAATGATATTTGTGTCTTACAGTATTAAAACATGACTGCTTCTGGCAAAAACAGCCTTATTTCGGCGAGAGAAGAACAATTCAAGTCAATCATTCAAACTAATGATGATGAATCAATAAATCACTACAGGGATTGAATATCAGTCAATATGCATGTTTCCTGCTTTTAATGACTTGAAATCACAAGAAAAGAGTCCAAATGATATTTGTGTCTTACAGTATTAAAACATGACTGCTTCTGGCAAAAACAGCCTTATTTCGGCTAGAGAAGAACAATTCAAGTCAATCATTCAAACTAATGATGATGAATCAATAAATCACTACAGGGATTGAATATCAGTCAATATGCATGTTTCCTGCTTTTAATGAGTTGAAATCACAGGAAAAGAGTCCAAATGATATTTGTGTCTTACAGTATTAAAACATGACTGCTTCTGGCAAAAACAGCCTTATTTCGGCGAGAGAAGAACAATTCAAGTCAATCATTCAAACTAATGATGATGAATCAATAAATCACTACAGGGATTGAATATCAGTCAAAATGCATGTTTCCTGCTTTTAATGAGTTGAAATCACAAGAAACTAAAGAAGAAATCACAAGAAGAGTCCAAATGATATTTGTGTCTTACAGTATTAAAACATGACTGCTTCTGGCAAAAACAGCCTTATTTCGGCGAGAGAAGAACAATTCAAGTCAATCATTCAAACTAATGATGATGAATCAATAAATCACTACAGGGATTGAATATCAGTCAAAATGCATGTTTCCTGCTTTTAATGAGTTGAAATCACAAGAAAAGTGTCCAAATGATATTTGGGTCTTACAGTGTTAAAACATGACTGCTTCTGGCAAAAACAGCCTTATTTCGGCGAGAGAAGAACAATTCAAGTCAATCATTCAAACTAATGATGATGAATCAATAAATCACTACAGGGATTGAATATCAGTCAATATGCATGTTTCCTGCTTTTAATGAGTTGAAATCACAAGAAACTAAAGAAGAAATCACAAGAAGAGTACAAATGATATTTGTGTCTTACAGTATTAAAACATGACTGCTTCTGGCAAAAACAGCCTTATTTCGGCGAGAGAAGAACAATTCAAGTCAATCATTCAAACTAATGATGATGAATCAATAAATCACTACAGGGATTGAATATCAGTCAATATGCATGTTTCCTGCTTTTAATGAGTTGAAATCACAAGAAAAGAGTCCAAATGATATTTGTGTCTTACAGTATTAAAACATGACTGCTTCTGGCAAAAACAGCCTTATTTCGGCTAGAGAAGAACAATTCAAGTCAATCATTCAAACTAATGATGATGAATCAATAAATCACTACAGGGATTGAATATCAGTCAATATGCATGTTTCCTGCTTTTAATGAGTTGAAATCACAGGAAAAGAGTCCAAATGATATTTGTGTCTTACAGTATTAAAACATGACTGCTTCTGGCAAAAACAGCCTTATTTCGGCGAGAGAAGAACAATTCAAGTCAATCATTCAAACTAATGATGATGAATCAATAAATCACTACAGGGATTGAATATCAGTCAATATGCATGTTTCCTGCTTTTAATGAGTTGAAATCACAGGAAAAGAGTCCAAATGATATTTGTGTCTTACAGTATTAAAACATGACTGCTTCTGGCAAAAACAGCCTTATTTCGGCGAGAGAAGAACAATTCAAGTCAATCATTCAAACTAATGATGATGAATCAATAAATCACTACAGGGATTGAATATCAGTCAAAATGCATGTTTCCTGCTTTTAATGAGTTGAAATCACAAGAAACTAAAGAAGAAATCACAAGAAGAGTCCAAATGATATTTGTGTCTTACAGTATTAAAACATGACTGCTTCTGGCAAAAACAGCCTTATTTCGGCGAGAGAAGAACAATTCAAGTCAATCATTCAAACTAATGATGATGAATCAATAAATCACTACAGGGATTGAATATCAGTCAAAATGCATGTTTCCTGCTTTTAATGAGTTGAAATCACAAGAAACTAAAGAAGAAATCACAAGAAGAGTCCAAATGATATTTGTGTCTTACAGTATTAAAACATGACTGCTTCTGGCAAAAACAGCCTTATTTCGGCGAGAGAAGAACAATTCAAGTCAATCATTCAAACTAATGATGATGAATCAATAAATCACTACAGGGATTGAATATCAGTCAAAATGCATGTTTCCTGCTTTTAATGAGTTGAAATCACAAGAAACTAAAGAAGAAATCACAAGAAGAGTCCAAATGATATTTGTGTCTTACAGTATTAAAACATGACTGCTTCTGGCAAAAACAGCCTTATTTCGGCGAGAGAAGAACAATTCAAGTCAATCATTCAAACTAATGATGATGAATCAATAAATCACTACAGGGATTGAATATCAGTCAAAATGCATGTTTCCTGCTTTTAATGAGTTGAAATCACAAGAAACTAAAGAAGAAATCACAAGAAGAGTCCAAATGATATTTGTGTCTTACAGTATTAAAACATGACTGCTTCTGGCAAAAACAGCCTTATTTCGGCGAGAGAAGAACAATTCAATTCAATCATTCAAACTAATGATGATGAATCAATAAATCACTACAGGGATTGAATATCAGTCAAAATGCATGTTTCCTGCTTTTAATGAGTTGAAATCACAAGAAACTAAAGAAGAAATCACAAGAAGAGTCCAAATGATATTTGTGTCTTACAGTATTAAAACATGACTGCTTCTGGCAAAAACAGCCTTATTTCGGCGAGAGAAGAACAATTCAAGTCAATCATTCAAACTAATGATGATGAATCAATAAATCACTACAGGGATTGAATATCAGTCAAAATGCATGTTTCCTGCTTTTAATGAGTTGAAATCACAAGAAAAGTGTCCAAATGATATTTGTGTCTTACAGTGTTAAAACATGACTGCTTCTGGCAAAAACAGCCTTATTTCGGCGAGAGAAGAACAATTCAAGTCAATCATTCAAACTAATGATGATGAATCAATAAATCACTACAGGGATTGAATATCAGTCAAAATGCATGTTTCCTGCTTTTAATGAGTTGAAATCACAAGAAACTAAAGAAGAAATCACAAGAAGAGTCCAAATGATATTTGTGTCTTACAGTATTAAAACATGACTGCTTCTGGCAAAAACAGCCTTATTTCGGCGAGAGAAGAACAATTCAAGTCAATCATTCAAACTAATGATGATGAATCAATAAATCACTACAGGGATTGAATATCAGTCAATATGCATGTTTCCTGCTTTTAATGACTTGAAATCACAAGAAAAGAGTCCAAATGATATTTGTGTCTTACAGTATTAAAACATGACTGCTTCTGGCAAAAACAGCCTTATTTCGGCTAGAGAAGAACAATTCAAGTCAATCATTCAAACTAATGATGATGAATCAATAAATCACTACAGGGATTGAATATCAGTCAATATGCATGTTTCCTGCTTTTAATGAGTTGAAATCACAGGAAAAGAGTCCAAATGATATTTGTGTCTTACAGTATTAAAACATGACTGCTTCTGGCAAAAACAGCCTTATTTCGGCGAGAGAAGAACAATTCAAGTCAATCATTCAAACTAATGATGATGAATCAATAAATCACTACAGGGATTGAATATCAGTCAAAATGCATGTTTCCTGCTTTTAATGAGTTGAAATCACAAGAAACTAAAGAAGAAATCACAAGAAGAGTCCAAATGATATTTGTGTCTTACAGTATTAAAACATGACTGCTTCTGGCAAAAACAGCCTTATTTCGGCGAGAGAAGAACAATTCAAGTCAATCATTCAAACTAATGATGATGAATCAATAAATCACTACAGGGATTGAATATCAGTCAAAATGCATGTTTCCTGCTTTTAATGAGTTGAAATCACAAGAAAAGTGTCCAAATGATATTTGGGTCTTACAGTGTTAAAACATGACTGCTTCTGGCAAAAACAGCCTTATTTCGGCGAGAGAAGAACAATTCAAGTCAATCATTCAAACTAATGATGATGAATCAATAAATCACTACAGGGATTGAATATCAGTCAATATGCATGTTTCCTGCTTTTAATGAGTTGAAATCACAAGAAACTAAAGAAGAAATCACAAGAAGAGTACAAATGATATTTGTGTCTTACAGTATTAAAACATGACTGCTTCTGGCAAAAACAGCCTTATTTCGGCGAGAGAAGAACAATTCAAGTCAATCATTCAAACTAATGATGATGAATCAATAAATCACTACAGGGATTGAATATCAGTCAATATGCATGTTTCCTGCTTTTAATGAGTTGAAATCACAAGAAAAGAGTCCAAATGATATTTGTGTCTTACAGTATTAAAACATGACTGCTTCTGGCAAAAACAGCCTTATTTCGGCTAGAGAAGAACAATTCAAGTCAATCATTCAAACTAATGATGATGAATCAATAAATCACTACAGGGATTGAATATCAGTCAATATGCATGTTTCCTGCTTTTAATGAGTTGAAATCACAGGAAAAGAGTCCAAATGATATTTGTGTCTTACAGTATTAAAACATGACTGCTTCTGGCAAAAACAGCCTTATTTCGGCGAGAGAAGAACAATTCAAGTCAATCATTCAAACTAATGATGATGAATCAATAAATCACTACAGGGATTGAATATCAGTCAATATGCATGTTTCCTGCTTTTAATGAGTTGAAATCACAGGAAAAGAGTCCAAATGATATTTGTGTCTTACAGTATTAAAACATGACTGCTTCTGGCAAAAACAGCCTTATTTCGGCGAGAGAAGAACAATTCAAGTCAATCATTCAAACTAATGATGATGAATCAATAAATCACTACAGGGATTGAATATCAGTCAAAATGCATGTTTCCTGCTTTTAATGAGTTGAAATCACAAGAAACTAAAGAAGAAATCACAAGAAGAGTCCAAATGATATTTGTGTCTTACAGTATTAAAACATGACTGCTTCTGGCAAAAACAGCCTTATTTCGGCGAGAGAAGAACAATTCAAGTCAATCATTCAAACTAATGATGATGAATCAATAAATCACTACAGGGATTGAATATCAGTCAAAATGCATGTTTCCTGCTTTTAATGAGTTGAAATCACAAGAAAAGTGGCCAAATGATATTTGGGTCTTACAGTGTTAAAACATGACTGCTTCTGGCAAAAACAGCCTTATTTCGGCGAGAGAAGAACAATTCAAGTCAATCATTCAAACTAATGATGATGAATCAATAAATCACTACAGGGATTGAATATCAGTCAATATGCATGTTTCCTGCTTTTAATGAGTTGAAATCACAAGAAAAGAGTCCAAATGATATTTGTGTCTTACAGTATTAAAACATGACTGCTTCTGGCAAAAACAGCCTTATTTCGGCGAGAGAAGAACAATTCAAGCCAATCATTCAAACTAATGATGATGAATCAATAAATCACTACAGGGATTGAATATCAGTCAAAATGCATGTTTCCTGCTTTTAATGAGTTGAAATCACAAGAAACTAAAGAAGAAATCACAAGAAGAGTCCAAATGATATTTGTGTCTTACAGTATTAAAACATGACTGCTTCTGGCAAAAACAGCCTTATTTCGGCGAGAGAAGAACAATTCAAGTCAATCATTCAAACTAATGATGATGAATCAATAAATCACTACAGGGATTGAATATCAGTCAAAATGCATGTTTCCTGCTTTTAATGAGTTGAAATCACAAGAAACTAAAGAAGAAATCACAAGAAGAGTCCAAATGATATTTGTGTCTTACAGTATTAAAACATGACTGCTTCTGGCAAAAACAGCCTTATTTCGGCGAGAGAAGAACAATTCAAGTCAATCATTCAAACTAATGATGATGAATCAATAAATCACTACAGGGATTGAATATCAGTCAAAATGCATGTTTCCTGCTTTTAATGAGTTGAAATCACAAGAAACTAAAGAAGAAATCACAAGAAGAGTCCAAATGATATTTGTGTCTTACAGTATTAAAACATGACTGCTTCTGGCAAAAACAGCCTTATTTCGGCGAGAGAAGAACAATTCAAGTCAATCATTCAAACTAATGATGATGAATCAATAAATCACTACAGGGATTGAATATCAGTCAAAATGCATGTTTCCTGCTTTTAATGAGTTGAAATCACAAGAAAAGTGTCCAAATGATATTTGTGTCTTACAGTGTTAAAACATGACTGCTTCTGGCAAAAACAGCCTTATTTCGGCGAGAGAAGAACAATTCAAGCCAATCATTCAAACTAATGATGATGAATCAATAAATCACTACAGGGATTGAATATCAGTCAAAATGCATGTTTCCTGCTTTTAATGAGTTGAAATCACAAGAAACTAAAGAAGAAATCACAAGAAGAGTCCAAATGATATTTGTGTCTTACAGTATTAAAACATGACTGCTTCTGGCAAAAACAGCCTTATTTCGGCGAGAGAAGAAAAATTCAAGTCAATCATTCAAACTAATGATGATGAATCAATAAATCACTACAGGGATTGAATATCAGTCAAAATGCATGTTTCCTGCTTTTAATGAGTTGAAATCACAAGAAACTAAAGAAGAAATCACAAGAAGAGTCCAAATGATATTTGTGTCTTACAGTATTAAAACATGACTGCTTCTGGCAAAAACAGCCTTATTTCGGCGAGAGAAGAACAATTCAAGTCAATCATTCAAACTAATGATGATGAATCAATAAATCACTACAGGGATTGAATATCAGTCAATATGCATGTTTCCTGCTTTTAATGAGTTGAAATCACAAGAAAAGAGTCCAAATGATATTTGTGTCTTACAGTGTTAAAACATGACTGCTTCTGGCAAAAACAGCCTTATTTCGGCGAGAGAAGAACAATTCAAGCCAATCATTCAAACTAATGATGATGAATCAATAAATCACTACAGGGATTGAATATCAGTCAAAATGCATGTTTCCTGCTTTTAATGAGTTGAAATCACAAGAAACTAAAGAAGAAATCACAAGAAGAGTCCAAATGATATTTGTGTCTTACAGTATTAAAACATGACTGCTTCTGGCAAAAACAGCCTTATTTCGGCGAGAGAAGAACAATTCAAGTCAATCATTCAAACTAATGATGATGAATCAATAAATCACTACAGGGATTGAATATCAGTCAATATGCATGTTTCCTGCTTTTAATGAGTTGAAATCACAAGAAAAGAGTCCAAATGATATTTGTGTCTTACAGTGTTAAAACATGACTGCTTCTGGCAAAAACAGCCTTATTTCGGCGAGAGAAGAACAATTCAAGCCAATCATTCAAACTAATGATGATGAATCAATAAATCACTACAGGGATTGAATATCAGTCAAAATGCATGTTTCCTGCTTTTAATGAGTTGAAATCACAAGAAACTAAAGAAGAAATCACAAGAAGAGTCCAAATGATATTTGTGTCTTACAGTATTAAAACATGACTGCTTCTGGCAAAAACAGCCTTATTTCGGCGAGAGAAGAACAATTCAAGTCAATCATTCAAACTAATGATGATGAATCAATAAATCACTACAGGGATTGAATATCAGTCAAAATGCATGTTTCCTGCTTTTAATGAGTTGAAATCACAAGAAAAGAGTCCAAATGATATTTGTGTCTTACAGTATTAAAACATGACTGCTTCTGGCAAAAACAGCCTTATTTCGGCGAGAGAAGAACAATTCAAGTCAATCATTCAAACTAATGATGATGAATCAATAAATCACTACAGGGATTGAATATCAGTCAAAATGCATGTTTCCTGCTTTTAATGAGTTGAAATCACAAGAAACTAAAGAAGAAATCACAAGAAGAGTCCAAATGATATTTGTGTCTTACAGTATTAAAACATGACTGCTTCTGGCAAAAACAGCCTTATTTCGGCGAGAGAAGAACAATTCAAGCCAATCATTCAAACTAATGATGATGAATCAATAAATCACTACAGGGATTGAATATCAGTCAAAATGCATGTTTCCTGCTTTTAATGAGTTGAAATCACAAGAAACTAAAGAAGAAATCACAAGAAGAGTCCAAATGATATTTGTGTCTTACAGTATTAAAACATGACTGCTTCTGGCAAAAACAGCCTTATTTCGGCGAGAGAAGAACAATTCAAGTCAATCATTCAAACTAATGATGATGAATCAATAAATCACTACAGGGATTGAATATCAGTCAAAATGCATGTTTCCTGCTTTTAATGAGTTGAAATCACAAGAAACTAAAGAAGAAATCACAAGAAGAGTCCAAATGATATTTGTGTCTTACAGTATTAAAACATGACTGCTTCTGGCAAAAACAGCCTTATTTCGGCGAGAGAAGAACAATTCAAGTCAATCATTCAAACTAATGATGATGAATCAATAAATCACTACAGGGATTGAATATCAGTCAATATGCATGTTTCCTGCTTTTAATGAGTTGAAATCACAAGAAAAGAGTCCAAATGATATTTGTGTCTTACAGTGTTAAAACATGACTGCTTCTGGCAAAAACAGCCTTATTTCGGCGAGAGAAGAACAATTCAAGCCAATCATTCAAACTAATGATGATGAATCAATAAATCACTACAGGGATTGAATATCAGTCAAAATGCATGTTTCCTGCTTTTAATGAGTTAAAATCACAAGAAACTAAAGAAGAAATCACAAGAAGAGTCCAGATGATATTTGTGTCTTACAGTATTAAAACATGACTGCTTCTGGCAAAAACAGCCTTATTTCGGCGAGAGAAGAACAATTCAAGTCAATCATTCAAACTAATGATGATGAATCAATAAATCACTACAGGGATTGAATATCAGTCAAAATGCATGTTTCCTGCTTTTAATGAGTTGAAATCACAAGAAAAGAGTCCAAATGATATTTGTGTCTTACAGTATTAAAACATGACTGCTTCTGGCAAAAACAGCCTTATTTCGGCGAGAGAAGAACAATTCAAGTCAATCATTCAAACTAATGATGATGAATCAATAAATCACTACAGGGATTGAATATCAGTCAAAATGCATGTTTCCTGCTTTTAATGAGTTGAAATCACAAGAAACTAAAGAAGAAATCACAAGAAGAGTCCAAATGATATTTGTGTCTTACAGTATTAAAACATGACTGCTTCTGGCAAAAACAGCCTTATTTCGGCGAGAGAAGAACAATTCAAGTCAATCATTCAAACTAATGATGATGAATCAATAAATCACTACAGGGATTGAATATCAGTCAATATGCATGTTTCCTGCTTTTAATGAGTTGAAATCACAAGAAAAGAGTCCAAATGATATTTGTGTCTTACAGTGTTAAAACATGACTGCTTCTGGCAAAAACAGCCTTATTTCGGCGAGAGAAGAACAATTCAAGCCAATCATTCAAACTAATGATGATGAATCAATAAATCACTACAGGGATTGAATATCAGTCAAAATGCATGTTTCCTGCTTTTAATGAGTTGAAATCACAAGAAACTAAAGAAGAAATCACAAGAAGAGTCCAAATGATATTTGTGTCTTACAGTATTAAAACATGACTGCTTCTGGCAAAAACAGCCTTATTTCGGCGAGAGAAGAACAATTCAAGTCAATCATTCAAACTAATGATGATGAATCAATAAATCACTACAGGGATTGAATATCAGTCAAAATGCATGTTTCCTGCTTTTAATGAGTTGAAATCACAAGAAAAGAGTCCAAATGATATTTGTGTCTTACAGTATTAAAACATGACTGCTTCTGGCAAAAACAGCCTTATTTCGGCGAGAGAAGAACAATTCAAGTCAATCATTCAAACTAATGATGATGAATCAATAAATCACTACAGGGATTGAATATCAGTCAAAATGCATGTTTCCTGCTTTTAATGAGTTGAAATCACAAGAAACTAAAGAAGAAATCACAAGAAGAGTCCAAATGATATTTGTGTCTTACAGTATTAAAACATGACTGCTTCTGGCAAAAACAGCCTTATTTCGGCGAGAGAAGAACAATTCAAGTCAATCATTCAAACTAATGATGATGAATCAATAAATCACTACAGGGATTGAATATCAGTCAAAATGCATGTTTCCTGCTTTTAATGAGTTGAAATCACAAGAAACTAAAGAAGAAATCACAAGAAGAGTCCAAATGATATTTGTGTCTTACAGTATTAAAACATGACTGCTTCTGGCAAAAACAGCCTTATTTCGGCGAGAGAAGAACAATTCAAGTCAATCATTCAAACTAATGATGATGAATCAATAAATCACTACAGGGATTGAATATCAGTCAAAATGCATGTTTCCTGCTTTTAATGAGTTGAAATCACAAGAAACTAAAGAAGAAATCACAAGAAGAGTCCAAATGATATTTGTGTCTTACAGTATTAAAACATGACTGCTTCTGGCAAAAACAGCCTTATTTCGGCGAGAGAAGAACAATTCAAGTCAATCATTCAAACTAATGATGATGAATCAATAAATCACTACAGGGATTGAATATCAGTCAAAATGCATGTTTCCTGCTTTTAATGAGTTGAAATCACAAGAAAAGTGTCCAAATGATATTTGGGTCTTACAGTGTTAAAACATGACTGCTTCTGGCAAAAACAGCCTTATTTCGGCGAGAGAAGAACAATTCAAGTCAATCATTCAAACTAATGATGATGAATCAATAAATCACTACAGGGATTGAATATCAGTCAATATGCATGTTTCCTGCTTTTAATGAGTTGAAATCACAAGAAAAGAGTCCAAATGATATTTGTGTCTTACAGTATTAAAACATGACTGCTTCTGGCAAAAACAGCCTTATTTCGGCGAGAGAAGAACAATTCAAGCCAATCATTCAAACTAATGATGATGAATCAATAAATCACTACAGGGATTGAATATCAGTCAAAATGCATGTTTCCTGCTTTTAATGAGTTGAAATCACAAGAAACTAAAGAAGAAATCACAAGAAGAGTCCAAATGATATTTGTGTCTTACAGTATTAAAACATGACTGCTTCTGGCAAAAACAGCCTTATTTCGGCGAGAGAAGAACAATTCAAGTCAATCATTCAAACTAATGATGATGAATCAATAAATCACTACAGGGATTGAATATCAGTCAAAATGCATGTTTCCTGCTTTTAATGAGTTGAAATCACAAGAAACTAAAGAAGAAATCACAAGAAGAGTCCAAATGATATTTGTGTCTTACAGTATTAAAACATGACTGCTTCTGGCAAAAACAGCCTTATTTCGGCGAGAGAAGAACAATTCAAGTCAATCATTCAAACTAATGATGATGAATCAATAAATCACTACAGGGATTGAATATCAGTCAATATGCATGTTTCCTGCTTTTAATGAGTTGAAATCACAAGAAAAGAGTCCAAATGATATTTGTGTCTTACAGTGTTAAAACATGACTGCTTCTGGCAAAAACAGCCTTATTTCGGCGAGAGAAGAACAATTCAAGCCAATCATTCAAACTAATGATGATGAATCAATAAATCACTACAGGGATTGAATATCAGTCAAAATGCATGTTTCCTGCTTTTAATGAGTTGAAATCACAAGAAACTAAAGAAGAAATCACAAGAAGAGTCCAGATGATATTTGTGTCTTACAGTATTAAAACATGACTGCTTCTGGCAAAAACAGCCTTATTTCGGCGAGAGAAGAACAATTCAAGTCAATCATTCAAACTAATGATGATGAATCAATAAATCACTACAGGGATTGAATATCAGTCAAAATGCATGTTTCCTGCTTTTAATGAGTTGAAATCACAAGAAAAGAGTCCAAATGATATTTGTGTCTTACAGTATTAAAACATGACTGCTTCTGGCAAAAACAGCCTTATTTCGGCGAGAGAAGAACAATTCAAGTCAATCATTCAAACTAATGATGATGAATCAATAAATCACTACAGGGATTGAATATCAGTCAAAATGCATGTTTCCTGCTTTTAATGAGTTGAAATCACAAGAAACTAAAGAAGAAATCACAAGAAGAGTCCAAATGATATTTGTGTCTTACAGTATTAAAACATGACTGCTTCTGGCAAAAACAGCCTTATTTCGGCGAGAGAAGAACAATTCAAGTCAATCATTCAAACTAATGATGATGAATCAATAAATCACTACAGGGATTGAATATCAGTCAATATGCATGTTTCCTGCTTTTAATGAGTTGAAATCACAGGAAAAGAGTCCAAATGATATTTGTGTCTTACAGTATTAAAACATGACTGCTTCTGGCAAAAACAGCCTTATTTCGGCGAGAGAAGAACAATTCAAGTCAATCATTCAAACTAATGATGATGAATCAATAAATCACTACAGGGATTGAATATCAGTCAAAATGCATGTTTCCTGCTTTTAATGAGTTGAAATCACAAGAAACTAAAGAAGAAATCACAAGAAGAGTCCAAATGATATTTGTGTCTTACAGTATTAAAACATGACTGCTTCTGGCAAAAACAGCCTTATTTCGGCGAGAGAAGAACAATTCAAGTCAATCATTCAAACTAATGATGATGAATCAATAAATCACTACAGGGATTGAATATCAGTCAAAATGCATGTTTCCTGCTTTTAATGAGTTGAAATCACAAGAAAAGTGTCCAAATGATATTTGGGTCTTACAGTGTTAAAACATGACTGCTTCTGGCAAAAACAGCCTTATTTCGGCGAGAGAAGAACAATTCAAGTCAATCATTCAAACTAATGATGATGAATCAATAAATCACTACAGGGATTGAATATCAGTCAATATGCATGTTTCCTGCTTTTAATGAGTTGAAATCACAAGAAAAGAGTCCAAATGATATTTGTGTCTTACAGTATTAAAACATGACTGCTTCTGGCAAAAACAGCCTTATTTCGGCGAGAGAAGAACAATTCAAGCCAATCATTCAAACTAATGATGATGAATCAATAAATCACTACAGGGATTGAATATCAGTCAAAATGCATGTTTCCTGCTTTTAATGAGTTGAAATCACAAGAAACTAAAGAAGAAATCACAAGAAGAGTCCAAATGATATTTGTGTCTTACAGTATTAAAACATGACTGCTTCTGGCAAAAACAGCCTTATTTCGGCGAGAGAAGAACAATTCAAGTCAATCATTCAAACTAATGATGATGAATCAATAAATCACTACAGGGATTGAATATCAGTCAAAATGCATGTTTCCTGCTTTTAATGAGTTGAAATCACAAGAAACTAAAGAAGAAATCACAAGAAGAGTCCAAATGATATTTGTGTCTTACAGTATTAAAACATGACTGCTTCTGGCAAAAACAGCCTTATTTCGGCGAGAGAAGAACAATTCAAGTCAATCATTCAAACTAATGATGATGAATCAATAAATCACTACAGGGATTGAATATCAGTCAATATGCATGTTTCCTGCTTTTAATGAGTTGAAATCACAAGAAAAGAGTCCAAATGATATTTGTGTCTTACAGTGTTAAAACATGACTGCTTCTGGCAAAAACAGCCTTATTTCGGCGAGAGAAGAACAATTCAAGCCAATCATTCAAACTAATGATGATGAATCAATAAATCACTACAGGGATTGAATATCAGTCAAAATGCATGTTTCCTGCTTTTAATGAGTTGAAATCACAAGAAAAGAGTCCAAATGATATTTGGGTCTTACAGTGTTAAAACATGACTGCTTCTGGCAAAAACAGCCTTATTTCGGCGAGAGAAGAACAATTCAAGTCAATCATTCAAACTAATGATGATGAATCAATAAATCACTACAGGGATTGAATATCAGTCAATATGCATGTTTCCTGCTTTTAATGAGTTGAAATCACAAGAAAAGTGTCCAAATGACATTTGGGTCTTACAGTGTTAAAACATGACTGCTTCTGGCAAAAACAGCCTTATTTCGGCGAGAGAAGAACAATTCAAGTCAATCATTCAAACTAATGATGATGAATCAATAAATCACTACAGGGATTGAATATCAGTCAATATGCATGTTTCCTGCTTTTAATGAGTTGAAATCACAAGAAAAGAGTCCAAATGATATTTGTGTCTTACAGTATTAAAACATGACTGCTTCTGGCAAAAACAGCCTTATTTCGGCGAGAGAAGAACAATTCAAGTCAATCATTCAAACTAATGATGATGAATCACTAAATCACTACAGGGATTGAATATCAGTCAAAATGCATGTTTCCTGCTTTTAATGAGTTGAAATCACAAGAAAAGAGTCCAAATGATATTTGTGTCTTACAGTATTAAAACATGACTGCTTCTGGCAAAAACAGCCTTATTTCGGCGAGAGAAGAACAATTCAAGTCAATCATTCAAACTAATGATGATGAATCAATAAATCACTACAGGGATTGAATATCAGTCAAAATGCATGTTTCCTGCTTTTAATGAGTTGAAATCACAAGAAACTAAAGAAGAAATCACAAGAAGAGTCCAAATGATATTTGTGTCTTACAGTATTAAAACATGACTGCTTCTGGCAAAAACAGCCTTATTTCGGCGAGAGAAGAACAATTCAAGTCAATCATTCAAACTAATGATGATGAATCAATAAATCACTACAGGGATTGAATATCAGTCAAAATGCATGTTTCCTGCTTTTAATGAGTTGAAATCACAAGAAACTAAAGAAGAAATCACAAGAAGAGTCCAAATGATATTTGTGTCTTACAGTATTAAAACATGACTGCTTCTGGCAAAAACAGCCTTATTTCGGCGAGAGAAGAACAATTCAAGTCAATCATTCAAACTAATGATGATGAATCAATAAATCACTACAGGGATTGAATATCAGTCAATATGCATGTTTCCTGCTTTTAATGAGTTGAAATCACAAGAAAAGAGTCCAAATGATATTTGTGTCTTACAGTGTTAAAACATGACTGCTTCTGGCAAAAACAGCCTTATTTCGGCGAGAGAAGAACAATTCAAGCCAATCATTCAAACTAATGATGATGAATCAATAAATCACTACAGGGATTGAATATCAGTCAAAATGCATGTTTCCTGCTTTTAATGAGTTGAAATCACAAGAAAAGAGTCCAAATGATATTTGGGTCTTACAGTGTTAAAACATGACTGCTTCTGGCAAAAACAGCCTTATTTCGGCGAGAGAAGAACAATTCAAGTCAATCATTCAAACTAATGATGATGAATCAATAAATCACTACAGGGATTGAATATCAGTCAATATGCATGTTTCCTGCTTTTAATGAGTTGAAATCACAAGAAAAGTGTCCAAATGACATTTGGGTCTTACAGTGTTAAAACATGACTGCTTCTGGCAAAAACAGCCTTATTTCGGCGAGAGAAGAACAATTCAAGTCAATCATTCAAACTAATGATGATGAATCAATAAATCACTACAGGGATTGAATATCAGTCAATATGCATGTTTCCTGCTTTTAATGAGTTGAAATCACAAGAAAAGAGTCCAAATGATATTTGTGTCTTACAGTATTAAAACATGACTGCTTCTGGCAAAAACAGCCTTATTTCGGCGAGAGAAGAACAATTCAAGTCAATCATTCAAACTAATGATGATGAATCAATAAATCACTACAGGGATTGAATATCAGTCAAAATGCATGTTTCCTGCTTTTAATGAGTTGAAATCACAAGAAAAGAGTCCAAATGATATTTGTGTCTTACAGTATTAAAACATGACTGCTTCTGGCAAAAACAGCCTTATTTCGGCGAGAGAAGAACAATTCAAGTCAATCATTCAAACTAATGATGATGAATCAATAAATCACTACAGGGATTGAATATCAGTCAAAATGCATGTTTCCTGCTTTTAATGAGTTGAAATCACAAGAAACTAAAGAAGAAATCACAAGAAGAGTCCAAATGATATTTGTGTCTTACAGTATTAAAACATGACTGCTTCTGGCAAAAACAGCCTTATTTCGGCGAGAGAAGAACAATTCAAGTCAATCATTCAAACTAATGATGATGAATCAATAAATCACTACAGGGATTGAATATCAGTCAATATGCATGTTTCCTGCTTTTAATGAGTTGAAATCACAGGAAAAGAGTCCAAATGATATTTGTGTCTTACAGTATTAAAACATGACTGCTTCTGGCAAAAACAGCCTTATTTCGGCGAGAGAAGAACAATTCAAGTCAATCATTCAAACTAATGATGATGAATCAATAAATCACTACAGGGATTGAATATCAGTCAAAATGCATGTTTCCTGCTTTTAATGAGTTGAAATCACAAGAAACTAAAGAAGAAATCACAAGAAGAGTCCAAATGATATTTGTGTCTTACAGTATTAAAACATGACTGCTTCTGGCAAAAACAGCCTTATTTCGGCGAGAGAAGAACAATTCAAGTCAATCATTCAAACTAATGATGATGAATCAATAAATCACTACAGGGATTGAATATCAGTCAAAATGCATGTTTCCTGCTTTTAATGAGTTGAAATCACAAGAAAAGTGTCCAAATGATATTTGGGTCTTACAGTGTTAAAACATGACTGCTTCTGGCAAAAACAGCCTTATTTCGGCGAGAGAAGAACAATTCAAGTCAATCATTCAAACTAATGATGATGAATCAATAAATCACTACAGGGATTGAATATCAGTCAATATGCATGTTTCCTGCTTTTAATGAGTTGAAATCACAAGAAAAGAGTCCAAATGATATTTGTGTCTTACAGTGTTAAAACATGACTGCTTCTGGCAAAAACAGCCTTATTTCGGCGAGAGAAGAACAATTCAAGCCAATCATTCAAACTAATGATGATGAATCAATAAATCACTACAGGGATTGAATATCAGTCAAAATGCATGTTTCCTGCTTTTAATGAGTTGAAATCACAAGAAAAGAGTCCAAATGATATTTGGGTCTTACAGTGTTAAAACATGACTGCTTCTGGCAAAAACAGCCTTATTTCGGCGAGAGAAGAACAATTCAAGTCAATCATTCAAACTAATGATGATGAATCAATAAATCACTACAGGGATTGAATATCAGTCAATATGCATGTTTCCTGCTTTTAATGAGTTGAAATCACAAGAAAAGTGTCCAAATGACATTTGGGTCTTACAGTGTTAAAACATGACTGCTTCTGGCAAAAACAGCCTTATTTCGGCGAGAGAAGAACAATTCAAGTCAATCATTCAAACTAATGATGATGAATCAATAAATCACTACAGGGATTGAATATCAGTCAATATGCATGTTTCCTGCTTTTAATGAGTTGAAATCACAAGAAAAGAGTCCAAATGATATTTGTGTCTTACAGTATTAAAACATGACTGCTTCTGGCAAAAACAGCCTTATTTCGGCGAGAGAAGAACAATTCAAGTCAATCATTCAAACTAATGATGATGAATCAATAAATCACTACAGGGATTGAATATCAGTCAAAATGCATGTTTCCTGCTTTTAATGAGTTGAAATCACAAGAAAAGAGTCCAAATGATATTTGTGTCTTACAGTATTAAAACATGACTGCTTCTGGCAAAAACAGCCTTATTTCGGCGAGAGAAGAACAATTCAAGTCAATCATTCAAACTAATGATGATGAATCAATAAATCACTACAGGGATTGAATATCAGTCAAAATGCATGTTTCCTGCTTTTAATGAGTTGAAATCACAAGAAACTAAAGAAGAAATCACAAGAAGAGTCCAAATGATATTTGTGTCTTACAGTATTAAAACATGACTGCTTCTGGCAAAAACAGCCTTATTTCGGCGAGAGAAGAACAATTCAAGTCAATCATTCAAACTAATGATGATGAATCAATAAATCACTACAGGGATTGAATATCAGTCAATATGCATGTTTCCTGCTTTTAATGAGTTGAAATCACAGGAAAAGAGTCCAAATGATATTTGTGTCTTACAGTATTAAAACATGACTGCTTCTGGCAAAAACAGCCTTATTTCGGCGAGAGAAGAACAATTCAAGTCAATCATTCAAACTAATGATGATGAATCAATAAATCACTACAGGGATTGAATATCAGTCAAAATGCATGTTTCCTGCTTTTAATGAGTTGAAATCACAAGAAACTAAAGAAGAAATCACAAGAAGAGTCCAAATGATATTTGTGTCTTACAGTATTAAAACATGACTGCTTCTGGCAAAAACAGCCTTATTTCGGCGAGAGAAGAACAATTCAAGTCAATCATTCAAACTAATGATGATGAATCAATAAATCACTACAGGGATTGAATATCAGTCAAAATGCATGTTTCCTGCTTTTAATGAGTTGAAATCACAAGAAAAGTGTCCAAATGATATTTGGGTCTTACAGTGTTAAAACATGACTGCTTCTGGCAAAAACAGACTTATTTCGGCGAGAGAAGAACAATTCAAGTCAATCATTCAAACTAATGATGATGAATCAATAAATCACTACAGGGATTGAATATCAGTCAAAATGCATGTTTCCTGCTTTTAATGAGTTGAAATCACAAGAAACTAAAGAAGAAATCACAAGAAGAGTCCAAATGATATTTGTGTCTTACAGTATTAAAACATGACTGCTTCTGGCAAAAACAGCCTTATTTCGGCGAGAGAAGAACAATTCAAGTCAATCATTCAAACTAATGATGATGAATCAATAAATCACTACAGGGATTGAATATCAGTCAATATGCATGTTTCCTGCTTTTAATGAGTTGAAATCACAGGAAAAGAGTCCAAATGATATTTGTGTCTTACAGTATTAAAACATGACTGCTTCTGGCAAAAACAGCCTTATTTCGGCGAGAGAAGAACAATTCAAGTCAATCATTCAAACTAATGATGATGAATCAATAAATCACTACAGGGATTGAATATCAGTCAAAATGCATGTTTCCTGCTTTTAATGAGTTGAAATCACAAGAAACTAAAGAAGAAATCACAAGAAGAGTCCAAATGATATTTGTGTCTTACAGTATTAAAACATGACTGCTTCTGGCAAAAACAGCCTTATTTCGGCGAGAGAAGAACAATTCAAGTCAATCATTCAAACTAATGATGATGAATCAATAAATCACTACAGGGATTGAATATCAGTCAAAATGCATGTTTCCTGCTTTTAATGAGTTGAAATCACAAGAAACTAAAGAAGAAATCACAAGAAGAGTCCAAATGATATTTGTGTCTTACAGTATTAAAACATGACTGCTTCTGGCAAAAACAGCCTTATTTCGGCGAGAGAAGAACAATTCAAGTCAATCATTCAAACTAATGATGATGAATCAATAAATCACTACAGGGATTGAATATCAGTCAAAATGCATGTTTCCTGCTTTTAATGAGTTGAAATCACAAGAAAAGTGTCCAAATGATATTTGTGTCTTACAGTGTTAAAACATGACTGCTTCTGGCAAAAACAGCCTTATTTCGGCGAGAGAAGAACAATTCAAGTCAATCATTCAAACTAATGATGATGAATCAATAAATCACTACAGGGATTGAATATCAGTCAATATGCATGTTTCCTGCTTTTAATGAGTTGAAATCACAAGAAACTAAAGAAGAAATCACAAGAAGAGTCCAAATGATATTTGTGTCTTACAGTATTAAAACATGACTGCTTCTGGCAAAAACAGCCTTATTTCGGCGAGAGAACAATTCAAGTCAATCATTCAAACTAATGATGATGAATCAATAAATCACTACAGGGATTGAATATCAGTCAAAATGCATGTTTCCTGCTTTTAATGAGTTGAAATCACAAGAAACTAAAGAAGAAATCACAAGAAGAGTCCAAATGATATTTGTGTCTTACAGTATTAAAACATGACTGCTTCTGGCAAAAACAGCCTTATTTCGGCGAGAGAAGAACAATTCAAGTCAATCATTCAAACTAATGATGATGAATCAATAAATCACTACAGGGATTGAATATCAGTCAAAATGCATGTTTCCTGCTTTTAATGAGTTGAAATCACAAGAAAAGTGTCCAAATGATATTTGGGTCTTACAGTGTTAAAACATGACTGCTTCTGGCAAAAACAGCCTTATTTCGGCGAGAGAAGAACAATTCAAGTCAATCATTCAAACTAATGATGATGAATCAATAAATCACTACAGGGATTGAATATCAGTCAAAATGCATGTTTCCTGCTTTTAATGAGTTGAAATCACAAGAAAAGAGTCCAAATGATATTTGTGTCTTACAGTATTAAAACATGACTGCTTCTGGCAAAAACAGCCTTATTTCGGCGAGAGAAGAACAATTCAAGTCAATCATTCAAACTAATGATGATGAATCAATAAATCACTACAGGGATTGAATATCAGTCAAAATGCATGTTTCCTGCTTTTAATGAGTTGAAATCACAAGAAACTAAAGAAGAAATCACAAGAAGAGTCCAAATGATATTTGTGTCTTACAGTATTAAAATATGACTGCTTCTGGCAAAAACAGCCTTATTTCGGCGAGAGAAGAACAATTCAAGTCAATCATTCAAACTAATGATGATGAATCAATAAATCACTACAGGGATTGAATATCAGTCAAAATGCATGTTTCCTGCTTTTAATGAGTTGAAATCACAAGAAAAGTGTCCAAATGATATTTGGGTCTTACAGTGTTAAAACATGACTGCTTCTGGCAAAAACAGCCTTATTTCGGCGAGAGAAGAACAATTCAAGTCAATCATTCAAACTAATGATGATGAATCAATAAATCACTACAGGGATTGAATATCAGTCAATATGCATGTTTCCTGCTTTTAATGAGTTGAAATCACAAGAAAAGAGTCCAAATGATATTTGTGTCTTACAGTATTAAAACATGACTGCTTCTGGCAAAAACAGCCTTATTTCGGCGAGAGAAGAACAATTCAAGCCAATCATTCAAACTAATGATGATGAATCAATAAATCACTACAGGGATTGAATATCAGTCAAAATGCATGTTTCCTGCTTTTAATGAGTTGAAATCACAAGAAACTAAAGAAGAAATCACAAGAAGAGTCCAAATGATATTTGTGTCTTACAGTATTAAAACATGACTGCTTCTGGCAAAAACAGCCTTATTTCGGCGAGAGAAGAACAATTCAAGTCAATCATTCAAACTAATGATGATGAATCAATAAATCACTACAGGGATTGAATATCAGTCAAAATGCATGTTTCCTGCTTTTAATGAGTTGAAATCACAAGAAACTAAAGAAGAAATCACAAGAAGAGTCCAAATGATATTTGTGTCTTACAGTATTAAAACATGACTGCTTCTGGCAAAAACAGCCTTATTTCGGCGAGAGAAGAACAATTCAAGTCAATCATTCAAACTAATGATGATGAATCAATAAATCACTACAGGGATTGAATATCAGTCAATATGCATGTTTCCTGCTTTTAATGAGTTGAAATCACAAGAAAAGAGTCCAAATGATATTTGTGTCTTACAGTGTTAAAACATGACTGCTTCTGGCAAAAACAGCCTTATTTCGGCGAGAGAAGAACAATTCAAGCCAATCATTCAAACTAATGATGATGAATCAATAAATCACTACAGGGATTGAATATCAGTCAAAATGCATGTTTCCTGCTTTTAATGAGTTGAAATCACAAGAAAAGAGTCCAAATGATATTTGGGTCTTACAGTGTTAAAACATGACTGCTTCTGGCAAAAACAGCCTTATTTCGGCGAGAGAAGAACAATTCAAGTCAATCATTCAAACTAATGATGATGAATCAATAAATCACTACAGGGATTGAATATCAGTCAATATGCATGTTTCCTGCTTTTAATGAGTTGAAATCACAAGAAAAGAGTCCAAATGATATTTGTGTCTTACAGTATTAAAACATGACTGCTTCTGGCAAAAACAGCCTTATTTCGGCTAGAGAAGAACAATTCAAGTCAATCATTCAAACTAATGATGATGAATCAATAAATCACTACAGGGATTGAATATCAGTCAATATGCATGTTTCCTGCTTTTAATGAGTTGAAATCACAAGAAAAGAGTCCAAATGATATTTGTGTCTTACAGTATTAAAACATGACTGCTTCTGGCAAAAACAGCCTTATTTCGGCGAGAGAAGAACAATTCAAGTCAATCATTCAAACTAATGATGATGAATCAATAAATCACTACAGGGATTGAATATCAGTCAAAATGCATGTTTCCTGCTTTTAATGAGTTGAAATCACAAGAAAAGTGTCCAAATGATATTTGTGTCTTACAGTGTTAAAACATGACTGCTTCTGGCAAAAACAGCCTTATTTCGGCGAGAGAAGAACAATTCAAGCCAATCATTCAAACTAATGATGATGAATCAATAAATCACTACAGGGATTGAATATCAGTCAATATGCATGTTTCCTGCTTTTAATGAGTTGAAATCACAAGAAAAGAGTCCAAATGATATTTGTGTCTTACAGTATTAAAACATGACTGCTTCTGGCAAAAACAGCCTTATTTCGGCGAGAGAAGAACAATTCAAGCCAATCATTCAAACTAATGATGATGAATCAATAAATCACTACAGGGATTGAATATCAGTCAAAATGCATGTTTCCTGCTTTTAATGAGTTGAAATCATAAGAAACTAAAGAAGAAATCACAAGAAGAGTCCAAATGATATTTGTGTCTTACAGTATTAAAACATGACTGCTTCTGGCAAAAACAGCCTTATTTCGGCGAGAGAAGAACAATTCAAGTCAATCATTCAAACTAATGATGATGAATCAATAAATCACTACAGGGATTGAATATCAGTCAAAATGCATGTTTCCTGCTTTTAATGAGTTGAAATCACAAGAAAAGAGTCCAAATGATATTTGGGTCTTACAGTGTTAAAACATGACTGCTTCTGGCAAAAACAGCCTTATTTCGGCGAGAGAAGAACAATTCAAGCCAATCATTCAAACTAATGATGATGAATCAATAAATCACTACAGGGATTGAATATCAGTCAAAATGCATGTTTCCTGCTTTTAATGAGTTGAAATCACAAGAAACTAAAGAAGAAATCACAAGAAGAGTCCAAATGATATTTGTGTCTTACAGTATTAAAACATGACTGCTTCTGGCAAAAACAGCCTTATTTCGGCGAGAGAAGAACAATTCAAGTCAATCATTCAAACTAATGATGATGAATCAATAAATCACTACAGGGATTGAATATCAGTCAAAATGCATGTTTCCTGCTTTTAATGAGTTGAAATCACAAGAAACTAAAGAAGAAATCACAAGAAGAGTCCAAATGATATTTGTGTCTTACAGTATTAAAACATGACTGCTTCTGGCAAAAACAGCCTTATTTCGGCGAGAGAAGAACAATTCAAGTCAATCATTCAAACTAATGATGATGAATCAATAAATCACTACAGGGATTGAATATCAGTCAATATGCATGTTTCCTGCTTTTAATGAGTTGAAATCACAAGAAAAGAGTCCAAATGATATTTGTGTCTTACAGTATTAAAACATGACTGCTTCTGGCAAAAACAGCCTTATTTCGGCGAGAGAAGAACAATTCAAGTCAATCATTCAAACTAATGATGATGAATCAATAAATCACTACAGGGATTGAATATCAGTCAAAATGCATGTTTCCTGCTTTTAATGAGTTGAAATCACAAGAAAAGAGTCCAAATGATATTTGTGTCTTACAGTATTAAAACATGACTGCTTCTGGCAAAAACAGCCTTATTTCGGCGAGAGAAGAACAATTCAAGTCAATCATTCAAACTAATGATGATGAATCAATAAATCACTACAGGGATTGAATATCAGTCAAAATGCATGTTTCCTGCTTTTAATGAGTTGAAATCACAAGAAACTAAAGAAGAAATCACAAGAAGAGTCCAAATGATATTTGTGTCTTACAGTATTAAAACATGACTGCTTCTGGCAAAAACAGCCTTATTTCGGCGAGAGAAGAACAATTCAAGTCAATCATTCAAACTAATGATGATGAATCAATAAATCACTACAGGGATTGAATATCAGTCAATATGCATGTTTCCTGCTTTTAATGAGTTGAAATCACAGGAAAAGAGTCCAAATGATATTTGTGTCTTACAGTATTAAAACATGACTGCTTCTGGCAAAAACAGCCTTATTTCGGCGAGAGAAGAACAATTCAAGTCAATCATTCAAACTAATGATGATGAATCAATAAATCACTACAGGGATTGAATATCAGTCAAAATGCATGTTTCCTGCTTTTAATGAGTTGAAATCACAAGAAACTAAAGAAGAAATCACAAGAAGAGTCCAAATGATATTTGTGTCTTACAGTATTAAAACATGACTGCTTCTGGCAAAAACAGCCTTATTTCGGCGAGAGAAGAACAATTCAAGTCAATCATTCAAACTAATGATGATGAATCAATAAATCACTACAGGGATTGAATATCAGTCAAAATGCATGTTTCCTGCTTTTAATGAGTTGAAATCACAAGAAAAGTGTCCAAATGATATTTGGGTCTTACAGTGTTAAAACATGACTGCTTCTGGCAAAAACAGCCTTATTTCGGCGAGAGAAGAACAATTCAAGTCAATCATTCAAACTAATGATGATGAATCAATAAATCACTACAGGGATTGAATATCAGTCAAAATGCATGTTTCCTGCTTTTAATGAGTTGAAATCACAAGAAAAGAGTCCAAATGATATTTGTGTCTTACAGTATTAAAACATGACTGCTTCTGGCAAAAACAGCCTTATTTCGGCGAGAGAAGAACAATTCAAGTCAATCATTCAAACTAATGATGATGAATCAATAAATCACTACAGGGATTGAATATCAGTCAAAATGCATGTTTCCTGCTTTTAATGAGTTGAAATCACAAGAAACTAAAGAAGAAATCACAAGAAGAGTCCAAATGATATTTGTGTCTTACAGTATTAAAACATGACTGCTTCTGGCAAAAACAGCCTTATTTCGGCGAGAGAAGAACAATTCAAGTCAATCATTCAAACTAATGATGATGAATCAATAAATCACTACAGGGATTGAATATCAGTCAATATGCATGTTTCCTGCTTTTAATGAGTTGAAATCACAGGAAAAGAGTCCAAATGATATTTGTGTCTTACAGTATTAAAACATGACTGCTTCTGGCAAAAACAGCCTTATTTCGGCGAGAGAAGAACAATTCAAGTCAATCATTCAAACTAATGATGATGAATCAATAAATCACTACAGGGATTGAATATCAGTCAAAATGCATGTTTCCTGCTTTTAATGAGTTGAAATCACAAGAAACTAAAGAAGAAATCACAAGAAGAGTCCAAATGATATTTGTGTCTTACAGTATTAAAACATGACTGCTTCTGGCAAAAACAGCCTTATTTCGGCGAGAGAAGAACAATTCAAGTCAATCATTCAAACTAATGATGATGAATCAATAAATCACTACAGGGATTGAATATCAGTCAAAATGCATGTTTCCTGCTTTTAATGAGTTGAAATCACAAGAAAAGTGTCCAAATGATATTTGGGTCTTACAGTGTTAAAACATGACTGCTTCTGGCAAAAACAGCCTTATTTCGGCGAGAGAAGAACAATTCAAGTCAATCATTCAAACTAATGATGATGAATCAATAAATCACTACAGGGATTGAATATCAGTCAATATGCATGTTTCCTGCTTTTAATGAGTT
>NW_026739050.1:0-79187 GCF_030273125.1 Centropristis striata
ATCATCATTAGTTTGAATGATTGACTTGAATTGTTCTTCTCTCGCCGAAATAAGGCTGTTTTTGCCAGAAGCAGTCATGTTTTAACACTGTAAGACCCAAATATCATTTTTACTCTTTTCTTGTGATTTCAACTCATTAAAAGCAGGAAACATGCATTTTGACTGATATTCAATCCCTGTAGTGATTTATTGATTCATCATCATTAGTTTGAATGATTGGCTTGAATTGTTCTTCTCTCGCCGAAATAAGGCTGTTTTTGCCAGAAGCAGTCATGTTTTAACACTGTAAGACCCAAATATCATTTTTAATCTTTTCTTGTGATTTCAACTCATTTTCAGCAGGCAACATGCATTTTCACTCATATTCAATCCCTGTAGTGATTTATTGATTCATCATCATTAGTTTGAATGATTGACTTGAATTGTTCTTTTCTCGCCGAAATAAGGCTGTTTTTGCCACAAGCAGTCATGTTTAACACTGTAAGACCCAAATATCATTTTTACTCTTTTCTTGTGATTTCAACTCATTTTCAGCAGGCAACATGCATTTTGACTGATATTCAATCCCTGTAGTGATTTATTGATTCATCATCATTAGTTTGAATGATTGACTTGAATTGTTCTTCTCTCGCCGAAATAAGGCTGTTTTTGCCAGAAGCAGTCATGTTTTAACACTGTAAGACCCAAATATCATTTTTACTCTTTTCTTGTCATTTCAACTCATTAAAAGCAGGAAACATGCATTTTCACTCATATTCAATCCCTGTAGTGATTTATTGATTCATCATCATTAGTTTGAATGATTGACTTGAATTGTTCTTCTCTCGCCGAAATAAGGCCGTTTTTGCCAGAAGCAGTCATGTTTTAACACTGTAAGACCCAAATATCATTTTTAATCTTTTCTTGTGATTTCAACTCATTTTCAGCAGGCAACATGCATTTTCACTCATATTCAATCCCTGTAGTGATTTATTGATTCATCATCATTAGTTTGAATGATTGACTTGAATTGTTCTTTTCTCGCCGAAATAAGGCTGTTTTTGCCACAAGCAGTCATGTTTAACACTGTAAGACCCAAATATCATTTTTACTCTTTTCTTGTGATTTCAACTCATTTTCAGCAGGCAACATGCATTTTAACTGATATTCAATCCCTGTAGTGATTTATTGATTCATCATCATTAGTTTGAATGATTGACTTGAATTGTTCTTCTCTCGCCGAAATAAGGCTGTTTTTGCCAGAAGCAGTCATGTTTTAACACTGTAAGACCCAAATATCATTTTTACTCTTTTCTTGTCATTTCAACTCATTAAAAGCAGGAACATGCATTTTCACTCATATTCAATCCCTGTAGTGATTTATTGATTCATCATCATTAGTTTGAATGATTGACTTGAATTGTTCTTCTCTCGCCGAAATAAGGCTGTTTTTGCCAGAAGCAGTCATGTTTTAACACTGTAAGACCCAAATATCATTTTTAATCTTTTCTTGTGATTTCAACTCATTTTCAGCAGGCAACATGCATTTTCACTCATATTCAATCCCTGTAGTGATTTATTGATTCATCATCATTAGTTTGAATGATTGGCTTGAATTGTTCTTCTCTCGCCGAAATAAGGCTGTTTTTGCCAGAAGCAGTCATGTTTTAACACTGTAAGACCCAAATATCATTTTTACTCTTTTCTTGTGATTTCAACTCATTAAAAGCAGGAAACATGCATTTTGACTGATATTCAATCCCTGTATGTGATTTATTGATTCATCATCATTAGTTTGAATGATTGACTTGAATTGTTCTTCTCTCGCCGAAATAAGGCTGTTTTTTGCCAGAAGCAGTCATGTTTTAACACTGTAAGACCCAAATATCATTTTTACTCTTTTCTTGTGATTTCAACTCATTAAAAGCAGGAAACATGCATTTTGACTGATATTCAATCCCTGTAGTGATTTATTGATTCATCATCATTAGTTTGAATGATTGGCTTGAATTGTTCTTCTCTCGCCGAAATAAGGCTGTTTTTGCCAGAAGCAGTCATGTTTTAACACTGTAAGACCCAAATATCATTTTTAATCTTTTTCTTGTGATTTCAACTCATTTTCAGCAGGCAACATGCATTTTCACTCATATTCAATCCCTGTAGTGATTTATTGATTCATCATCATTAGTTTTGAATGATTGACTTGAATTGTTCTTTTCTCGCCGAAATAAGGCTGTTTTTGCCACAAGCAGTCATGTTTAACACTGTAAGACCCAAATATCATTTTTACTCTTTTCTTGTCATTTCAACTCATTAAAAGCAGGAAACATGCATTTTTACTGATATTCAATCCCTGTAGTGATTTATTGATTCATCATCATTAGTTTGAATGATTGACTTGAATTGTTCTTCTCTCGCCGAAATAAGGCTGTTTTTGCCAGAAGCAGTCATGTTTTAACACTGTAAGACCCAAATATCATTTTTACTCTCTTTTCTTGTGATTTCAACTCATTTTCAGCAGGCAACATGCATTTTCACTCATATTCAATCCCTGTAGTGATTTATTGATTCATCATCATTAGTTTGAATGATTGACTTGGAATTGTTCTTTTCTCGCCGAAATAAGGCTGTTTTTGCCACAAGCAGTCCATGTTTAACACTGTAAGACCCAAATATCATTTTTACTCTTTTCTTGTGATTTCAACTCATTTTCAGCAGGCAACATGCATTTTGGACTGATATTCAATCCCTGTAGTGATTTATTGATTCATCATCATTAGTTTGAATGATTGACTTGAATTGTTCTTCTCTCGCCGAAATAAGGCTGTTTTTGCCAGAAGCAGTCATGTTTTAACACTGTAAGACCCAAATATCATTTTTACTCTTTTTCTTGTCATTTCAACTCATTAAAGCAGGAAACATGCATTTTCACTCATATTCAATCCCTGTAGTGATTTATTGATTCCATCATCATTAGTTTGAATGATTGACTTTGAATTGTTCTTCTCTCGCCGAAATAAGGCCGTTTTTGCCAGAAGCAGTCATGTTTTAACACTGTTAAGACCCAAATATCATTTTTAATCTTTTCTTGTGAATTTCAACTCATTTTCCAGCAGGCAACATGCATTTTCACTCATATTCAATCCCCTGTAGGTGATTTATATTGATTCATCAATCATTAGTTTGAATGATTGGACTTGAATTGGTTCTTTTCTCGCCGTAAATAAGGCTGTTTTTGCCACAAGCAGTCATGTTTAACACTGTAAGACCCAAATATCATTTTTACTCTTTTCTTGTGATTCAACTCATTTTCAGCAGGCAACATGCATTTTAACTGATATTCAATCCCTGTAGTGATTTATTGATTCATCATCATTAGTTTGAATGATTGACTTGAATTGTTCTTCTCTCGCCGAAAATAAGGCCTGTTTTTGCCAGAAGCAGTCATGGTTTTAACACTGTAAGACCCAAATATCATTTTTTTACTCTTTTCTTGTCACTTTCAACTCATTAAAAGCAGGAAACATGCATTTTCACTCATATTCAATCCCTGTAGTGATATTATTGATTCATCATCATTAGTTTGAACATGATTGACTTGAATTGTTCTTCTCTCGCCGAAATAAGGCTGTTTTTGCCAGAAGCAGTCAGGTTTTTAACACTGTAAGACCCAATATCATTTTTAAATCTTTTCTTGTGATTTCAACTCATTTATCAGCAGGCAACATGCATTTTCACTCATATTCAATCCCTGTAGATGATTTATTGATTTCATCATCATTAGTTTGAATGATTGGCTTGAATTGTTCTTCTCTCGCCGAAATAAGGCTGTTTTTGCCAGAAGCAGTCATGTTTTAACACTGTAAGACCCAAATATCATTTTTACTCTTTTCTTTCATTTCAACTCATTAAAAGCAGGAAACATGCATTTTGACTGATATTCAATCCCTGTAGTGATTTATTGATTCGATTCATCATCATTAGTTTGAATGATTGACTTGAATTGTTCTTCTCTCGCCGAAATAAGGCTGTTTTTGCCAGAAGCAGTCATGTTTTAACACTGTAAGACCCAAATATCATTTTTACTCTTTTCTTGTGATTTCAACTCATTAAAAGCAGGAAACATGCATTTTGACTGATATTCAATCCCTGTAGTGATTTATTGATTCATCATCATTAGTTTGAATGATTGGCTTGAATTGTTCTTCTCTCGCCGAAATAAGGCTGTTTTTTGCCAGAAGCAGTCATGTTTTAACACTGTAAGACCCAAATATCATTTTTAATCTTTTCTTGTGATTTCAACTCATTTTCAGCAGGCAACATGCATTTTCACTCATATTCAATCCCTGTAGTGATTTATTGATTCATCATCATTAGTTTGAATGATTGACTTGAATTGTTCTTTTCTCGCCGAAATAAGGCTGTTTTTGCCACAAGCAGTCATGTTTAACACTGTAAGACCCAAATATCATTTTTACTCTTTTCTTGTCATTTCAACTCATTAAAAGCAGGAAACATGCATTTTTACTGATATTCAATCCCTGTAGTGATTTATTGATTCATCATCATTAGTTTGAATGATTGACTTGAATTGTTCTTCTCTCGCCGAAATAAGGCTGTTTTTGCCAGAAGCAGTCATGTTTTAACACTGTAAGACCCAAATATCATTTTTACTCTTTTCTTGTGATTTCAACTCATTTTCAGCAGGCAACATGCATTTTCACTCATATTCAACCCCTGTAGTGATTTATTGATTCATCATCATTAGTTTGAATGATTGACTTGAATTGTTTCTTTTCTCGCCGAAATATAAGGCTGTTTTTGCCACAAGCAGTCATGTTTAACACTGTAAGACCCAAATATCATTTTTACTCTTTTCTTGTGATTTCAACTCATTCTCAGCAGGCAACATGCATTTTCACTCATATTCAACCCCTGTAGTGATTTATTGATTCATCATCATTAGTTTGAATGATTGACTTGAATTGTTCTTTTCTCGCCGAAATAAGGCTGTTTTTGCCACAAGCAGTCATGTTTAACACTGTAAGACCCAAATATCATTTTTACTCTTTTCTTGTGATTTCAACTCATTTTCAGCAGGCAACATGCATTTTCACTCATATTCAATCCCTGTAGTGATTTATTGATTCATCATCATTAGTTTGAATGATTGACTTGAATTGTTCTTTTCTCGCCGAAATAAGGCTGTTTTTGCCACAAGCAGTCATGTTTAACACTGTAAGACCCAAATATCATTTTTACTCTTTTCTTGTGATTTCAACTCATTTTCAGCAGGCAACATGCATTTTGACTGATATTCAATCCCTGTAGTGATTTATTGATTCATCATCATTACTTTGAATGATTGACTTGAATTGTTCTTCTCTCGCCGAAATAAGGCTGTTTTGCCAGAAGCAGTCATGTTTTAACACTGTAAGACCCAAATATCATTTTTACCTCTTTTCTTGTCATTTCAACTCATTAAAAGCAGGAAACATGCATTTTGACTGATATTCAATCCCTGTAGTGATTTATTGATTCATCATCATTAGTTTGAATGATTGGCTTGAATTGTTCTTCTCTCGCCGAAATAAGGCTGTTTTTGCCAGAAGCAGTCATGTTTTAACACTGTAAGACCCAAAATATCATTTTAATCTTTTCTTGTGATTTCAACTCATTTTCAGCAGGCAACATGCATTTTCACTCATATTCAATCCCTGTAGTGATTTATTGATTCATCATCATTAGTTTGAATGATTGACTTGAATTGTTCTTTTCTCGCCGAAATAAGGCTGTTTTGCCACAAGCAGTCATGTTTAACACTGTAAGACCCAAATATCATTTTGACTCTTTTCTTGTCATTTCAACTCATTAAAAGCAGGAAACATGCATTTTTACTGATATTCAATCCCTGTAGTGATTTATTGATTCATCATCATTAGTTTGAATGATTGGCTTGAATTGTTCTTCTCTCGCCGAAATAAGGCTGTTTTTGCCAGAAGCAGTCATGTTTTAACACTGTAAGACCCAAATATCATTTTTACTCTTTTCTTGTGATTTCAACTCATTAAAAGCAGGAAACATGCATTTTTACTGATATTCAATCCCTGTAGTGATTTATTGATTCATCATCATTAGTTTGAATGATTGGCTTGAATTGTTCTTCTCTCGCCGAAATAAGGCTGTTTTTGCCAGAAGCAGTCATGTTTTAACACTGTAAGACCCAAATATCATTTTGACTCTTTTCTTGTCATTTCAACTCATTAAAAGCAGGAAACATGCATTTTGACTTATATTCAATCCCTGTAGTGATTTATTGATTCATCATCATTAGTTTGAATGATTGACTTGAATTGTTCTTCTCTCGCCGAAATAAGGCTGTTTTTGCCAGAAGCAGTCATGTTTTAACACTGTAAGACCCAAATATCATTTTTACTCTTTTCTTGTGATTTCAACTCATTAAATGCAGGAAACATGCATTTTGACTGATATTCAATCCCTGTAGTGATTTATTGATTCATCATCATTAGTTTGAATGATTGACTTGAATTGTTCTTCTCTCGCCGAAATAAGGCTGTTTTTGCCAGAAGCAGTCATGTTTTAACACTGTAAGACCCAAATATCATTTTTAATCTTTTCTTGTGATTTCAACTCATTTTCAGCAGGCAACATGCATTTTCACTCATATTCAATCCCTGTAGTGATTTATTGATTCATCATCATTAGTTTGAATGATTGACTTGAATTGTTCTTTTCTCGCCGAAATAAGGCTGTTTTTGCCACAAGCAGTCATGTTTAACACTGTAAGACCCAAATATCATTTTGACTCTTTTCTTGTCATTTCAACTCATTAAAAGCAGGAAACATGCATTTTTACTGATATTCAATCCCTGTAGTGATTTATTGATTCATCATCATTAGTTTGAATGATTGGCTTGAATTGTTCTTCTCTCGCCGAAATAAGGGCTGTTTTTGCCAGAAGCAGTCATGTTTTAACACTGTAAGACCCAAATATCATTTTTACTCTTTTCTTGTGATTTCAACTCATTAAAAGCAGGAAACATGCATTTTTACTGATATTCAATCCCTGTAGTGATTTATTGATTCATCATCATTAGTTTGAATGATTGACTTGAATTGTTCTTCTCTCGCCGAAATAAGGCTGTTTTTGCCAGAAGCAGTCATGTTTTAACACTGTAAGACCCAAATATCATTTTTACTCTTTTCTTGTGATTTCAACTCATTAAAAGCAGGAAACATGCATTTTTACTGATATTCAATCCCTGTAGTGATTTATTGATTCATCATCATTAGTTTGAATGATTGACTTGAATTGTTCTTTTCTCGCCGAAATAAGGCTGTTTTTGCCACAAGCAGTCATGTTTAACACTGTAAGACCCAAATATCATTTTTACTCTTTTCTTGTGATTTCAACTCATTCTCAGCAGGCAACATGCATTTTCACTCATATTCAACCCCTGTAGTGATTTATTGATTCATCATCATTAGTTTGAATGATTGACTTGAATTGTTCTTTTCTCGCCGAAATAAGGCTGTTTTTGCCACAAGCAGTCATGTTTAACACTGTAAGACCCAAATATCATTTTTACTCTTTTCTTGTGATTTCAACTCATTTTCAGCAGGCAACATGCATTTTCACTCATATTCAATCCCTGTAGTGATTTATTGATTCATCATCATTAGTTTGAATGATTGACTTGAATTGTTCTTTTCTCGCCGAAATAAGGCTGTTTTTGCCACAAGCAGTCATGTTTAACACTGTAAGACCCAAATATCATTTTTACTCTTTTCTTGTGATTTCAACTCATTTTCAGCAGGCAACATGCATTTTGACTGATATTCAATCCCTGTAGTGATTTATTGATTCATCATCATTACTTTGAATGATTGACTTGAATTGTTCTTCTCTCGCCGAAATAAGGCTGTTTTTGCCAGAAGCAGTCATGTTTTAACACTGTAAGACCCAAATATCATTTTTACTCTTTTCTTGTCATTTCAACTCATTAAAAGCAGGAAACATGCATTTTGACTGATATTCAATCCCTGTAGTGATTTATTGATTCATCATCATTAGTTTGAATGATTGGCTTGAATTGTTCTTCTCTCGCCGAAATAAGGCTGTTTTTGCCAGAAGCAGTCATGTTTTAACACTGTAAGACCCAAATATCATTTTTAATCTTTTCTTGTGATTTCAACTCATTTTCAGCAGGCAACATGCATTTTCACTCATATTCAATCCCTGTAGTGATTTATTGATTCATCATCATTAGTTTGAATGATTGACTTGAATTGTTCTTTTCTCGCCGAAATAAGGCTGTTTTTGCCACAAGCAGTCATGTTTAACACTGTAAGACCCAAATATCATTTTGACTCTTTTCTTGTCATTTCAACTCATTAAAAGCAGGAAACATGCATTTTTACTGATATTCAATCCCTGTAGTGATTTATTGATTCATCATCATTAGTTTGAATGATTGGCTTGAATTGTTCTTCTCTCGCCGAAATAAGGCTGTTTTTGCCAGAAGCAGTCATGTTTTAACACTGTAAGACCCAAATATCATTTTTACTCTTTTCTTGTGATTTCAACTCATTAAAAGCAGGAAACATGCATTTTTACTGATATTCAATCCCTGTAGTGATTTATTGATTCATCATCATTAGTTTGAATGATTGGCTTGAATTGTTCTTCTCTCGCCGAAATAAGGCTGTTTTTGCCAGAAGCAGTCATGTTTTAACACTGTAAGACCCAAATATCATTTTGACTCTTTTCTTGTCATTTCAACTCATTAAAAGCAGGAAACATGCATTTTGACTTATATTCAATCCCTGTAGTGATTTATTGATTCATCATCATTAGTTTGAATGATTGACTTGAATTGTTCTTCTCTCGCCGAAATAAGGCTGTTTTTGCCAGAAGCAGTCATGTTTTAACACTGTAAGACCCAAATATCATTTTTACTCTTTTCTTGTGATTTCAACTCATTAAATGCAGGAAACATGCATTTTGACTGATATTCAATCCCTGTAGTGATTTATTGATTCATCATCATTAGTTTGAATGATTGACTTGAATTGTTCTTCTCTCGCCGAAATAAGGCTGTTTTTGCCAGAAGCAGTCATGTTTTAACACTGTAAGACCCAAATATCATTTTTAATCTTTTCTTGTGATTTCAACTCATTTTCAGCAGGCAACATGCATTTTCACTCATATTCAATCCCTGTAGTGATTTATTGATTCATCATCATTAGTTTGAATGATTGACTTGAATTGTTCTTTTCTCGCCGAAATAAGGCTGTTTTTGCCACAAGCAGTCATGTTTAACACTGTAAGACCCAAATATCATTTTGACTCTTTTCTTGTCATTTCAACTCATTAAAAGCAGGAAACATGCATTTTTACTGATATTCAATCCCTGTAGTGATTTATTGATTCATCATCATTAGTTTGAATGATTGGCTTGAATTGTTCTTCTCTCGCCGAAATAAGGCTGTTTTTGCCAGAAGCAGTCATGTTTTAACACTGTAAGACCCAAATATCATTTTTACTCTTTTCTTGTGATTTCAACTCATTAAAAGCAGGAAACATGCATTTTTACTGATATTCAATCCCTGTAGTGATTTATTGATTCATCATCATTAGTTTGAATGATTGGCTTGAATTGTTCTTCTCTCGCCGAAATAAGGCTGTTTTTGCCAGAAGCAGTCATGTTTTAACACTGTAAGACCCAAATATCATTTTTACTCTTTTCTTGTGATTTCAACTCATTAAAAGCAGGAAACATGCATTTTGACTTATATTCAATCCCTGTAGTGATTTATTGATTCATCATCATTAGTTTGAATGATTGACTTGAATTGTTCTTCTCTCGCCGAAATAAGGCTGTTTTTGCCAGAAGCAGTCATGTTTTAACACTGTAAGACCCAAATATCATTTTTACTCTTTTCTTGTGATTTCAACTCATTAAATGCAGGAAACATGCATTTTGACTGATATTCAATCCCTGTAGTGATTTATTGATTCATCATCATTAGTTTGAATGATTGACTTGAATTGTTCTTCTCTCGCCGAAATAAGGCTGTTTTTGCCAGAAGCAGTCATGTTTTAACACTGTAAGACCCAAATATCATTTTTAATCTTTTCTTGTGATTTCAACTCATTTTCAGCAGGCAACATGCATTTTCACTCATATTCAATCCCTGTAGTGATTTATTGATTCATCATCATTAGTTTGAATGATTGACTTGAATTGTTCTTTTCTCGCCGAAATAAGGCTGTTTTTGCCACAAGCAGTCATGTTTAACACTGTAAGACCCAAATATCATTTTGACTCTTTTCTTGTCATTTCAACTCATTAAAAGCAGGAAACATGCATTTTTACTGATATTCAATCCCTGTAGTGATTTATTGATTCATCATCATTAGTTTGAATGATTGGCTTGAATTGTTCTTCTCTCGCCGAAATAAGGCTGTTTTTGCCAGAAGCAGTCATGTTTTAACACTGTAAGACCCAAATATCATTTTGACTCTTTTCTTGTCATTTCAACTCATTAAAAGCAGGAAACATGCACTTTGACTGATATTCAATCCCTGTAGTGATTTATTGATTCATCATCATTAGTTTGAATGATTGACTTGAATTGTTCTTCTCTCGCCGAAATAAGGCTGTTTTTGCCAGAAGCAGTCATGTTTTAACACTGTAAGACCCAAATATCATTTTTACTCTTTTCTTGTGATTTCAACTCATTTTCAGCAGGCAACATGCATTTTCACTCATATTCAACCCCTGTAGTGATTTATTGATTCATCATCATTAGTTTGAATGATTGACTTGAATTGTTCTTTTCTCGCCGAAATAAGGCTGTTTTTGCCACAAGCAGTCATGTTTAACACTGTAAGACCCAAATATCATTTTTACTCTTTTCTTGTGATTTCAACTCATTTTCAGCAGGCAACATGCATTTTCACTCATATTCAATCCCTGTAGTGATTTATTGATTCATCATCATTAGTTTGAATGATTGACTTGAATTGTTCTTCTCTCGCCGAAATAAGGCTGTTTTTGCCAGAAGCAGTCATGTTTTAACACTGTAAGACCCAAATATCATTTTTAATCTTTTCTTGTGATTTCAACTCATTTTCAGCAGGCAACATGCATTTTCACTCATATTCAATCCCTGTAGTGATTTATTGATTCATCATCATTAGTTTGAATGATTGACTTGAATTGTTCTTTTCTCGCCGAAATAAGGCTGTTTTTGCCACAAGCAGTCATGTTTAACACTGTAAGACCCAAATATCATTTTTACTCTTTTCTTGTCATTTCAACTCATTAAAAGCAGGAAACATGCATTTTTACTGATATTCAATCCCTGTAGTGATTTATTGATTCATCATCATTAGTTTGAATGATTGACTTGAATTGTTCTTCTCTCGCCGAAATAAGGCTGTTTTTGCCAGAAGCAGTCATGTTTTAACACTGTAAGACCCAAATATCATTTTTACTCTTTTCTTGTGATTTCAACTCATTTTCAGCAGGCAACATGCATTTTCACTCATATTCAACCCCTGTAGTGATTTATTGATTCATCATCATTAGTTTGAATGATTGACTTGAATTGTTCTTCTGCCGAAATAAGGCTGTTTTTGCCAGAAGCAGTAATGTTTTAACACTGTAAGACCCAAATATCATTTTTAATCTTTTCTTGTGATTTCAACTCATTTTCAGCAGGCAACATGCATTTTCACTCATATTCAATCCCTGTAGTGATTTATTGATTCATCATCATTAGTTTGAATGATTGACTTGAATTGTTCTTTTCTCGCCGAAATAAGGCTGTTTTTGCCACAAGCAGTCATGTTTAACACTGTAAGACCCAAATATCATTTTGACTCTTTTCTTGTCATTTCAACTCATTAAAAGCAGGAAACATGCATTTTTACTGATATTCAATCCCTGTAGTGATTTATTGATTCATCATCATTAGTTTGAATGATTGGCTTGAATTGTTCTTCTCTCGCCGAAATAAGGCTGTTTTTGCCAGAAGCAGTCATGTTTTAACACTGTAAGACCCAAATATCATTTTTACTCTTTTCTTGTGATTTCAACTCATTAAAAGCAGGAAACATGCATTTTGACTTATATTCAATCCCTGTAGTGATTTATTGATTCATCATCATTAGTTTGAATGATTGACTTGAATTGTTCTTCTCTCGCCGAAATAAGGCTGTTTTTGCCAGAAGCAGTCATGTTTTAACACTGTAAGACCCAAATATCATTTTTACTCTTTTCTTGTGATTTCAACTCATTTTCAGCAGGCAACATGCATTTTCACACATATTCAATCCCTGTAGTGATTTATTGATTCATCATCATTAGTTTGAATGATTGACTTGAATTGTTCTTCTCTCGCCGAAATAAGGCTGTTTTTGCCAGAAGCAGTAATGTTTTAACACTGTAAGACCCAAATATCATTTTTACTCTTTTCTTGTGATTTCAACTCATTAAAAGCAGGAAACATGCATTTTGACTGATATTCAATCCCTGTAGTGATTTATTGATTCATCATCATTAGTTTGAATGATTGACTTGAATTGTTCTTCTCTCGCCGAAATAAGGCTGTTTTTGCCAGAAGCAGTCATGTTTTAACACTGTAAGACCCAAATATCATTTTTACTCTTTTCTTGTGATTTCACCTCATTAAAAGCAGGAAACATGCATTTTGACTGATATTCAATCCCTGTAGTGATTTATTGATTCATCATCATTAGTTTGAATGATTGACTTGAATTGTTCTTCTCTCGCCGAAATAAGGCTGTTTTTGCCAGAAGCAGTCATGTTTTAACACTGTAAGACCCAAATATCATTTTTACTCTTTTCTTGTGATTTCAACTCATTTTCAGCAGGCAACATGCATTTTCACTCATATTCAACCCCTGTAGTGATTTATTGATTCATCATCATTAGTTTGAATGATTGACTTGAATTGTTCTTTTCTCGCCGAAATAAGGCTGTTTTTGCCACAAGCAGTCATGTTTTAACACTGTAAGACCCAAATATCATTTTGACTCTTTTCTTGTCATTTCAACTCATTAAAAGCAGGAAACATGCATTTTTACTGATATTCAATCCCTGTAGTGATTTATTGATTCATCATCATTAGTTTGAATGATTGGCTTGAATTGTTCTTCTCTCGCCGAAATAAGGCTGTTTTTGCCAGAAGCAGTCATGTTTTAACACTGTAAGACCCAAATATCATTTTTACTCTTTTCTTGTGATTTCAACTCATTAAAAGCAGGAAACATGCATTTTCACTCATATTCAATCCCTGTAGTGATTTATTGATTCATCATCATTAGTTTGAATGATTGACTTGAATTGTTCTTCTCTCGCCGAAATAAGGCTGTTTTTGCCACAAGCAGTCATGTTTTAACACTGTAAGACCCAAATATCATTTTTACTCTTTTCTTGTGATTTCAACTCATTAAAAGCAGGAAACATGCATTTTCACTCATATTCAATCCCTGTAGTGATTTATTGATTCATCATCATTAGTTTGAATGATTGGCTTGAATTGTTCTTCTCTCGCCGAAATAAGGCTGTTTTTGCCACAAGCAGTCATGTTTTAACACTGTAAGACCCAAATATCATTTTTACTCTTTTCTTGTGATTTCAACTCATTTTCAGCAGGCAACATGCATTTTCACTCATATTCAATCCCTGTAGTGATTTATTGATTCATCATCATTAGTTTGAATGATTGGCTTGAATTGTTCTTTTCTCGCCGAAATAAGGCTGTTATTGCCACAAGCAGTCATGTTTTAACACTGTAAGACCCAAATATCATTTTTACTCTTTTCTTGTGATTTCAACTCATTAAAAGCAGGAAACATGCATTTTGACTGATATTCAATCCCTGTAGTGATTTATTGATTCATCATCATTAGTTTGAATGATTGACTTGAATTGTTCTTCTCTCGCCGAAATAAGGCTGTTTTTGCCAGAAGCAGTCATGTTTTAACACTGTAAGACCCAAATATCATTTTTACTCTTTTCTTGTGATTTCAACTCATTAAAAGCAGGAAACATGCATTTTGACTGATATTCAATCCCTGTAGTGATTTATTGATTCATCATCATTAGTTTGAATGATTGACTTGAATTGTTCTTCTCTCGCCGAAATAAGGCTGTTTTTGCCAGAAGCAGTCATGTTTTAACACTGTAAGACCCAAATATCATTTTTAATCTTTTCTTGTGATTTCAACTCATTTTCAGCAGGCAACATGCATTTTCACTCATATTCAATCCCTGTAGTGATTTATTGATTCATCATCATTAGTTTGAATGATTGACTTGAATTGTTCTTCTCTCGCCGAAATAAGGCTGTTTTTGCCAGAAGCAGTCATGTTTTAACACTGTAAGACCCAAATATCATTTTTAATCTTTTCTTGTGATTTCAACTCATTTTCAGCAGGCAACATGCATTTTCACTCATATTCAATCCCTGTAGTGATTTATTGATTCATCATCATTAGTTTGAATGATTGGCTTGAATTGTTCTTCTCTCGCCGAAATAAGGCTGTTTTTGCCACAAGCAGTCATGTTTTAACACTGTAAGACCCAAATATCATTTTTACTCTTTTCTTGTGATTTCAACTCATTAAAAGCAGGAAACATGCATTTTGACTGATATTCAATCCCTGTAGTGATTTATTGATTCATCATCATTAGTTTGAATGATTGACTTGAATTGTTCTTCTCTCGCCGAAATAAGGCTGTTTTTGCCAGAAGCAGTCATGTTTTAACACTGTAAGACCCAAATATCATTTTTACTCTTTTCTTGTGATTTCAACTCATTTTCAGCAGGAAACATGCATTTTGACTGATATTCAATCCCTGTAGTGATTTATTGATTCATCATCATTAGTTTGAATGATTGACTTGAATTGTTCTTCTCTCGCCGAAATAAGGCTGTTTTTGCCAGAAGCACTCATGTTTTAACACTGTAAGACCCAAATATCATTTTTACTCTTTTCTTGTGATTTCAACTCATTTTCAGCAGGAAACATGCATTTTGACTGATATTCAATCCCTGTAGTGATTTATTGATTCATCATCATTAGTTTGAATGATTGACTTGAATTGTTCTTCTCTCGCCGAAATAAGGCTGTTTTTGCCAGAAGCAGTCATGTTTTAACACTGTAAGACCCAAATATCATTTTTACTCTTTTCTTGTGATTTCAACTCATTAAAAGCAGGAAACATGCATTTTGACTGATATTCAATCCCTGTAGTGATTTATTGATTCATCATCATTAGTTTGAATGATTGACTTGAATTGTTCTTTTCTCGCCGAAATAAGGCTGTTTTTGCCACAAGCAGTCATGTTTAACACTGTAAGACCCAAATATCATTTTGACTCTTTTCTTGTCATTTCAACTCATTAAAAGCAGGAAACATGCATTTTTACTGATATTCAATCCCTGTAGTGATTTATTGATTCATCATCATTAGTTTGAATGATTGGCTTGAATTGTTCTTCTCTCGCCGAAATAAGGCTGTTTTTGCCAGAAGCAGTCATGTTTTAACACTGTAAGACCCAAATATCATTTTGACTCTTTTCTTGTCATTTCAACTCATTAAAAGCAGGAAACATGCATTTTGACTTATATTCAATCCCTGTAGTGATTTATTGATTCATCATCATTAGTTTGAATGATTGACTTGAATTGTTCTTCTCTCGCCGAAATAAGGCTGTTTTTGCCAGAAGCAGTCATGTTTTAACACTGTAAGACCCAAATATCATTTTTACTCTTTTCTTGTGATTTCAACTCATTAAAAGCAGGAAACATGCATTTTGACTGATATTCAATCCCTGTAGTGATTTATTGATTCATCATCATTAGTTTGAATGATTGACTTGAATTGTTCTTCTCTCGCCGAAATAAGGCTGTTTTTGCCACAAGCAGTCATGTTTTAACACTGTAAGACCCAAATATCATTTTTACTCTTTTCTTGTGATTTCAACTCATTTTCAGCAGGCAACATGCATTTTCACTCATATTCAATCCCTATAGTGATTTATTGATTCATCATCATTAGTTTGAATGATTGACATGAATTGTTCTTTTCTCGCCGAAATAAGGCTGTTTTTGCCACAAGCAGTCATGTTTAACACTGTAAGACCCAAATATCATTTTGACTCTTTTCTTGTCATTTCAACTCATTAAAAGCAGGAAACATGCATTTTTACTGATATTCAATCCCTGTAGTGATTTATTGATTCATCATCATTAGTTTGAATGATTGGCTTGAATTGTTCTTCTCTCGCCGAAATAAGGCTGTTTTTGCCAGAAGCAGTCATGTTTTAACACTGTAAGACCCAAATATCATTTTTACTCTTTTCTTGTGATTTCAACTCATTTTCAGCAGGAAACATGCATTTTGACTGATATTCAATCCCTGTAGTGATTTATTGATTCATCATCATTAGTTTGAATGAGTGACTTGAATTGTTCTTCTCTCGCCGAAATAAGGCTGTTTTTGCCAGAAGCAGTAATGTTTTAACACTGTAAGACCCAAATATCATTTTTACTCTTTTCTTGTGATTTCAACTCATTAAAAGCAGGAAACATGCATTTTGACTGATATTCAATCCCTGTAGTGATTTATTGATTCATCATCATTAGTTTGAATGATTGACTTGAATTGTTCTTCTCTCGCCGAAAGAAAGCTGTTTTTGCCAGAAGCAGTCATGTTTTAACACTGTAAGCCCCAAATATCATTTTTAATCTTTTCTTGTGATTTCAACTCATTTTCAGCAGGCAACATGCATTTTCACTCATATTCAATCCCTGTAGTGATTTATTGATTCATCATCATTAGTTTGAATGATTGACTTGAATTGTTCTTTTCTCGCCGAAATAAGGCTGTTTTTGCCACAAGCAGTCATGTTTAACACTGTAAGACCCAAATATCATTTTGACTCTTTTCTTGTCATTTCAACTCATTAAAAGCAGGAAACATGCATTTTTACTGATATTCAATCCCTGTAGTGATTTATTGATTCATCATCATTAGTTTGAATGATTGGCTTGAATTGTTCTTCTCTCGCCGAAATAAGGCTGTTTTTGCCAGAAGCAGTCATGTTTTAACACTGTAAGACCCAAATATCATTTTGACTCTTTTCTTGTCATTTCAACTCATTAAAAGCAGGAAACATGCATTTTGACTGATATTCAATCCCTGTAGTGATTTATTGATTCATCATCATTAGTTTGAATGATTGACTTGAATTGTACTTTTCTCGCCGAAATAAGGCTGTTTTTGCCACAAGCAGTCATGTTTAACACTGTAAGACCCAAATATCATTTTTACTCTTTTCTTGTGATTTCAACTCATTTTCAGCAGGCAACATGCATTTTCACTCATATTCAATCCCTGTAGTGATTTATTGATTCATCATCATTAGTTTGAATGATTGACTTGAATTGTTCTTCTCTCGCCGAAATAAGGCTGTTTTTGCCAGAAGCAGTCATGTTTTAACACTGTAAGACCCAAATATCATTTTGACTCTTTTCTTGTCATTTCAACTCATTAAAAGCAGGAAACATGCATTTTGACTGATATTCAATCCCTGTAGTGATTTATTGATTCATCATCATTAGTTTGAATGATTGACTTGAATTGTACTTTTCTCGCCGAAATAAGGCTGTTTTTGCCACAAGCAGTCATGTTTAACACTGTAAGACCCAAATATCATTTTTACTCTTTTCTTGTGATTTCAACTCATTTTCAGCAGGCAACATGCATTTTCACTCATATTCAATCCCTGTAGTGATTTATTGATTCATCATCATTAGTTTGAATGATTGACTTGAATTGTTCTTCTCTCGCCGAAATAAGGCTGTTTTTGCCAGAAGCAGTCATGTTTTAACACTGTAAGACCCAAATATCATTTTTACTCTTTTCTTGTGATTTCAACTCATTAAAAGCAGGAAACATGCATTTTGACTGATATTCAATCCCTGTAGTGATTTATTGATTCATCATCATTAGTTTGAATGATTGGCTTGAATTGTTCTTCTCTCGCCGAAATAAGGCTGTTTTTGCCAGAAGCAGTCATGTTTTAACACTGTAAGACCCAAATATCATTTTTACTCTTTTCTTGTGATTTCAACTCATTAAAAGCAGGAAACATGCATTTTTACTGATATTCAATCCCTGTAGTGATTTATTGATTCATCATCATTAGTTTGAATGATTGGCTTGAATTGTTCTTCTCTCGCCGAAATAAGGCTGTTTTTGCCAGAAGCAGTCATGTTTTAACACTGTAAGACCCAAATATCATTTTTACTCTTTTCTTGTGATTTCAACTCATTAAAAGCAGGAAACATGCATTTTGACTGATATTCAATCCCTGTAGTGATTTATTGATTCATCATCATTAGATTGAATGATTGACTTGAATTGTTCTTCTCTCGCCGAAATAAGGCTGTTTTTGCCACAAGCAGTCATGTTTTAACACTGTAAGACCCAAATATCATTTTTACTCTTTTCTTGTGATTTCAACTCATTTTCAGCAGGCAACATGCATTTTGACTGATATTCAATCCCTGTAGTGATTTATTGATTCATCATCATTAGTTTGAATGATTGACTTGAATTGTTCTTTTCTCGCCGAAATAAGGCTGTTTTTGCCACAAGCAGTCATGTTTAACACTGTAAGACCCAAATATCATTTTTACTCTTTTCTTGTGATTTCAACTCATTTTCAGCAGGCAACATGCATTTTCACTCATATTCAATCCCTATAGTGATTTATTGATTCATCATCATTAGTTTGAATGATTGACTTGAATTGTTCTTTTATCGCCGAAATAAGGCTGTTTTTGCCACAAGCAGTCATGTTTAACACTGTAAGACCCAAATATCATTTTGACTCCTTTTCTTGTGATTTCAACTCATTTTCAGCAGGCAACATGCATTTTCACTCATATTCAATCCCTATAGTGATTTATTGATTCATCATCATTAGTTTGAATGATTGACTTGAATTGTTCTTTTCTCGCCGAAATAAGGCTGTTTTTGCCACAAGCAGTCATGTTTAACACTGTAAGACCCAAATATCATTTTGACTCTTTTCTTGTCATTTCAACTCATTAAAAGCAGGAAACATGCATTTTTACTGATATTCAATCCCTGTAGTGATTTATTGATTCATCATCATTAGTTTGAATGATTGGCTTGAATTGTTCTTCTCTCGCCGAAATAAGGCTGTTTTTGCCAGAAGCAGTCATGTTTTAACACTGTAAGACCCAAATATCATTTTTACTCTTTTCTTGTGATTTCAACTCATTAAAAGCAGGAAACATGCATTTTGACTGATATTCAATCCCTGTAGTGATTTATTGATTCATCATCATTAGTTTGAATGATTGACTTGAATTGTTCTTCTCTCGCCGAAATAAAGCTGTTTTTGCCAGAAGCAGTCATGTTTTAACACTGTAAGACCCAAATATCATTTTTAATCTTTTCTTGTGATTTCAACTCATTTTCAGCAGGCAACATGCATTTTCACTCATATTCAATCCCTGTAGTGATTTATTGATTCATCATCATTAGTTTGAATGATTGACTTGAATTGTTCTTTTCTCGCCGAAATAAGGCTGTTTTTGCCACAAGCAGTCATGTTTAACACTGTAAGACCCAAATATCATTTTGACTCTTTTCTTGTCATTTCAACTCATTAAAAGCAGGAAACATGCATTTTTACTGATATTCAATCCCTGTAGTGATTTATTGATTCATCATCATTAGTTTGAATGATTGGCTTGAATTGTTCTTCTCTCGCCGAAATAAGGCTGTTTTTGCCAGAAGCAGTCATGTTTTAACACTGTAAGACCCAAATATCATTTTGACTCTTTTCTTGTCATTTCAACTCATTAAAAGCAGGAAACATGCATTTTGACTGATATTCAATCCCTGTAGTGATTTATTGATTCATCATCATTAGTTTGAATGATTGACTTGAATTGTACTTTTCTCGCCGAAATAAGGCTGTTTTTGCCACAAGCAGTCATGTTTAACACTGTAAGACCCAAATATCATTTTTACTCTTTTCTTGTGATTTCAACTCATTTTCAGCAGGCAACATGCATTTTCACTCATATTCAATCCCTGTAGTGATTTATTGATTCATCATCGTTAGTTTGAATGATTGACTTGAATTGTTCTTTTCTCGCCGAAATAAGGCTGTTTTTGCCACAAGCAGTCATGTTTAACACTGTAAGACCCAAATATCATTTTTACTCTTTTCTTGTGATTTCAACTCATTTTCAGCAGGCAACATGCATTTTCACTCATATTCAACCCCTGTAGTGATTTATTGATTCATCATCATTAGTTTGAATGATTGACTTGAATTGTTCTTTTCTCGCCGAAATAAGGCTGTTTTTGCCACAAGCAGTCATGTTTTAACACTGTAAGACCCAAATATCATTTTTACTCTTTTCTTGTGATTTCAACTCATTTTCAGCAGGCAACATGCATTTTCACTCATATTCAATCCCTGTAGTGATTTATTGATTCATCATCATTAGTTTGAATGATTGACTTGAATTGTTCTTTTCTCGCCGAAATAAGGCTGTTTTTGCCACAAGCAGTCATGTTTAACACTGTAAGACCCAAATATCATTTTTACTCTTTTCTTGTGATTTCAACTCATTAAAAGCAGGAAACATGCATTTTGACTGATATTCAATCCCTGTAGTGATTTATTGATTCATCATCATTAGTTTGAATGATTGGCTTGAATTGTTCTTCTCTCGCCGAAATAAGGCTGTTTTTGCCAGAAGCAGTCATGTTTTAACACTGTAAGACCCAAATATCATTTTTAATCTTTTCTTGTGATTTCAACTCATTTTCAGCAGGCAACATGCATTTTCACTCATATTCAATCCCTGTAGTGATTTATTGATTCATCATCATTAGTTTGAATGATTGACTTGAATTGTTCTTTTCTCGCCGAAATAAGGCTGTTTTTGCCAGAAGCAGTCACGTTTTAACACTGTAAGACCCAAATATCATTTTTACTCTTTTCTTGTGATTTCAACTCATTAAAAGCAGGAAACATGCATTTTGACTGATATTCAATCCCTGTAGTGATTTATTGATTCATCATCATTAGTTTGAATGATTGACTTGAATTGTTCTTCTCTCGCCGAAATAAGGCTGTTTTTGCCAGAAGCAGTCATGTTTTAACACTGTAAGACCCAAATATCATTTTTACTCTTTTCTTGTGATTTCAACTCATTAAAAGCAGGAAACATGCATTTTGACTGATATTCAATCCCTGTAGTGATTTATTGATTCATCATCATTAGTTTGAATGATTGGCTTGAATTGTTCTTCTCTCGCCGAAATAAGGCTGTTTTTGCCAGAAGCAGTCATGTTTTAACACTGTAAGACCCAAATATCATTTTTACTCTTTTCTTGTCATTTCAACTCATTAAAAGCAGGAAACATGCATTTTTACTGATATTCAATCCCTGTAGTGATTTATTGATTCATCATCATTAGTTTGAATGATTGACTTGAATTGTTCTTCTCTCGCCGAAATAAGGCTGTTTTTGCCAGAAGCAGTCATGTTTTAACACTGTAAGACCCAAATATCATTTTTACTCTTTTCTTGTGATTTCAACTCATTTTCAGCAGGCAACATGCATTTTCACTCATATTCAACCCCTGTAGTGATTTATTGATTCATCATCATTAGTTTGAATGATTGACTTGAATTGTTCTTTTCTCGCCGAAATAAGGCTGTTTTTGCCACAAGCAGTCATGTTTAACACTGTAAGACCCAAATATCATTTTTACTCTTTTCTTGTGATTTCAACTCATTTTCAGCAGGCAACATGCATTTTCACTCATATTCAATCCCTGTAGTGATTTATTGATTCATCATCATTAGTTTGAATGATTGACTTGAATTGTTCTTTTCTCGCCGAAATAAGGCTGTTTTTGCCACAAGCAGTCATGTTTAACACTGTAAGACCCAAATATCATTTTTACTCTTTTCTTGTGATTTCAACTCATTTTCAGCAGGCAACATGCATTTTCACTCATATTCAACCCCTGTAGTGATTTATTGATTCATCATCATTAGTTTGAATGATTGACTTGAATTGTTCTTTTCTCGCCGAAATAAGGCTGTTTTTGCCACAAGCAGTCATGTTTAACACTGTAAGACCCAAATATCATTTTTACTCTTTTCTTGTGATTTCAACTCATTTTCAGCAGGCAACATGCATTTTCACTCATATTCAATCCCTGTAGTGATTTATTGATTCATCATCATTAGTTTGAATGATTGGCTTGAATTGTTCTTCTCTCGCCGAAATAAGGATGTTTTTGCCAGAAGCAGTCATGTTTTAACACTGTAAGACCCAAATATCATTTTTACTCTTTTCTTGTGATTTCAACTCATTAAAAGCAGGAAACATGCATTTTGACTGATATTCAATCCCTGTAGTGATTTATTGATTCATCATCATTAGTTTGAATGATTGGCTTGAATTGTTCTTCTCTCGCCGAAATAAGGCTGTTTTTGCCAGAAGCAGTCATGTTTTAACACTGTAAGACCCAAATATCATTTTTAATCTTTTCTTGTGATTTCAACTCATTTTCAGCAGGCAACATGCATTTTCACTCATATTCAATCCCTGTAGTGATTTATTGATTCATCATCATTAGTTTGAATGATTGACTTGAATTGTTCTTTTCTCGCCGAAATAAGGCTGTTTTTGCCACAAGCAGTCACGTTTTAACACTGTAAGACCCAAATATCATTTTTACTCTTTTCTTGTGATTTCAACTCATTAAAAGCAGGAAACATGCATTTTGACTGATATTCAATCCCTGTAGTGATTTATTGATTCATCATCATTAGTTTGAATGATTGGCTTGAATTGTTCTTCTCTCGCCGAAATAAGGCTGTTTTTGCCAGAAGCAGTCATGTTTTAACACTGTAAGACCCAAATATCATTTTGACTCTTTTCTTGTGATTTCAACTCATTAAAAGCAGGAAACATGCATTTTTACTGATATTCAATCCCTGTAGTGATTTATTGATTCATCATCATTAGTTTGAATGATTGGCTTGAATTGTTCTTCTCTCGCCGAAATAAGGCTGTTTTTGCCCGAAGCAGTCATGTTTTAACACTGTAAGACCCAAATATCATTTTGACTCTTTTCTTGTGATTTCAACTCATTAAAAGCAGGAAACATGCATTTTGACTTATATTCAATCCCTGTAGTGATTTATTGATTCATCATCATTAGTTTGAATGATTGACTTGAATTGTTCTTCTCTCGCCGAAATAAGGCTGTTTTTGCCAGAAGCAGTCATGTTTTAACACTGTAAGACCCAAATATCATTTTTACTCTTTTCTTGTGATTTCAACTCATTAAAAGCAGGAAACATGCATTTTGACTGATATTCAATCCCTGTAGTGATTTATTGATTCATCATCATTAGTTTGAATGATTGACTTGAATTGTTCTTCTCTCGCCGAAATAAGGCTGTTTTTGCCAGAAGCAGTCATGTTTTAACACTGTAAGACCCAAATATCATTTTTACTCTTTTCTTGTGATTTCAACTCATTTTCAGCAGGCAACATGCATTTTCACTCATATTCAACCCCTGTAGTGATTTATTGATTCATCATCATTAGTTTGAATGATTGACTTGAATTGTTCTTTTCTCGCCGAAATAAGGCTGTTTTTGCCACAAGCAGTCATGTTTAACACTGTAAGACCCAAATATCATTTTTACTCTTTTCTTGTGATTTCAACTCATTTTCAGCAGGCAACATGCATTTTCACTCATATTCAATCCCTGTAGTGATTTATTGATTCATCATCATTAGTTTGAATGATTGACTTGAATTGTTCTTTTCTCGCCGAAATAAGGCTGTTTTTGCCACAAGCAGTCATGTTTAACACTGTAAGACCCAAATATCATTTTTACTCTTTTCTTGTGATTTCAACTCATTAAAAGCAGGAAACATGCATTTTGACTGATATTCAATCCCTGTAGTGATTTATTGATTCATCATCATTAGTTTGAATGATTGACTTGAATTGTTCTTCTCTCGCCGAAATAAGGCTGTTTTTGCCAGAAGCAGTCATGTTTTAACACTGTAAGACCCAAATATCATTTTTACTCTTTTCTTGTGATTTCAACTCATTTTCAGCAGGCAACATGCATTTTCACTCATATTCAACCCCTGTAGTGATTTATTGATTCATCATCATTAGTTTGATTGATTGACTTGAATTGTTCTTTTCTCGCCGAAATAAGGCTGTTTTTGCCACAAGCAGTCATGTTTAACACTGTAAGACCCAAATATCATTTTGACTCTTTTCTTGTAATTTCAACTCATTAAAAGCAGGAAACATGCATTTTTACTGATATTCAATCCCTGTAGTGATTTATTGATTCATCATCATTAGTTTGAATGATTGGCTTGAATTGTTCTTCTCTCGCCGAAATAAGGCTGTTTTTGCCAGAAGCAGTCATGTTTTAACACTGTAAGACCCAAATATCATTTTTACTCTTTTCTTGTCATTTCAACTGATTAAAAGCAGGAAACATGCATTTTGACTGATATTCAATCCCTGTAGTGATTTATTGATTCATCATCATTAGTTTGAATGAGTGACTTGAATTGTTCTTCTCTCGCCGAAATAAGGCTGTTTTTGCCAGAAGCAGTCATGTTTTAACACTGTAAGACCCAAATATCATTTTTACTCTTTTCTTGTCATTTCAACTGATTAAAAGCAGGAAACATGCATTTTGACTGATATTCAATCCCTGTAGTGATTTATTGATTCATCATCATTAGTTTGAATGAGTGACTTGAATTGTTCTTCTCTCGCCGAAATAAGGCTGTTTTTGCCAGAAGCAGTCATGTTTTAACACTGTAAGACCCAAATATCATTTTTACTCTTTTCTTGTGATTTCAACTCATTAAAAGCAGGAAACATGCATTTTGACTGATATTCAATCCCTGTAGTGATTTATTGATTCATCATCATTAGTTTGAATGATTGACTTGAATTGTTCTTCTCTCGCCGAAATAAGGCTGTTTTTGCCAGAAGCAGTCATGTTTTAACACTGTAAGACCCAAATATCATTTTTACTCTTTTCTTGTGATTTCAACTCATTTTCAGCAGGCAACATGCATTTTCACTCATATTCAACCCCTGTAGTGATTTATTGATTCATCGTCATTAGTTTGAATGATTGACTTGAATTGTTCTTTTCTCGCCGAAATAAGGCTGTTTTTGCCACAAGCAGTCATGTTTAACACTGTAAGACCCAAATATCATTTTTACTCTTTTCTTGTGATTTCAACTCATTTTCAGCAGGCAACATGCATTTTCACTCATATTCAATCCCTGTAGTGATTTATTGATTCATCATCATTAGTTTGAATGATTGACTTGAATTGTTCTTCTCTCGCCGAAATAAGGCTGTTTTTGCCAGAAGCAGTCATGTTTTAACACTGTAAGACCCAAATATCATTTTTAATCTTTTCTTGTGATTTCAACTCATTAAAAGCAGGAAACATGCATTTTGACTGATCTTCAATCCCTGTAGTGATTTATTGATTCATCATCATTAGTTTGAATGATTGGCTTGAATTGTTCTTCTCTCGCCGAAATAAGGCTGTTTTTGCCAGAAGCAGTCATGTTTTAACACTGTAAGACCCAAATATCATTTTTAATCTTTTCTTGTGATTTCAACTCATTTTCAGCAGGCAACATGCATTTTCACTCATATTCAATCCCTGTAGTGATTTATTGATTCATCATCATTAGTTTGAATGATTGACTTGAATTGTTCTTCTCTCGCCGAAATAAGGCTGTTTTTGCCAGAAGCAGTCATGTTTTAACACTGTAAGACCCAAATATCATTTTTACTCTTTTCTTGTGATTTCAACTCATTAAAAGCAGGAAACATGCATTTTGACTGATATTCAATCCCTGTAGTGATTTATTGATTCATCATCATTAGTTTGAATGATTGGCTTGAATTGTTCTTCTCTCGCCGAAATAAGGCTGTTTTTGCCAGAAGCAGTCATGTTTTAACACTGTAAGACCCAAATATCATTTTTACTCTTTTCTTGTGATTTCAACTCATTAAAAGCAGGAAACATGCATTTTTACTGATATTCAATCCCTGTAGTGATTTATTGATTCATCATCATTAGTTTGAATGATTGGCTTGAATTGTTCTTCTCTCGCCGAAATAAGGCTGTTTTTGCCAGAAGCAGTCATGTTTTAACACTGTAAGACCCAAATATCATTTTTACTCTTTTCTTGTGATTTCAACTCATTAAAAGCAGGAAACATGCATTTTGACTTATATTCAATCCCTGTAGTGATTTATTGATTCATCATCATTAGTTTGAATGATTGACTTGAATTGTTCTTCTCTCGCCGAAATAAGGCTGTTTTTGCCAGAAGCAGTCATGTTTTAACACTGTAAGACCCAAATATCATTTTTACTCTTTTCTTGTCATTTCAACTCATTAAAAGCAGGAAACATGCATTTTGACTGATATTCAATCCCTGTAGTGATTTATTGATTCATCATCATTAGTTTGAATGATTGACTTGAATTGTTCTTCTCTCGCCGAAATAAGGCTGTTTTTGCCAGAAGCAGTCATGTTTTAACACTGTAAGACCCAAATATCATTTTTACTCTTTTCTTGTGATTTCAACTCATTTTCAGCAGGCAACATGCATTTTCACTCATATTCAACCCCTGTAGAGATTTATTGATTCATCATCATTAGTTTGAATGATTGACTTGAATTGTTCTTTTCTCGCCGAAATAAGGCTGTTTTTGCCACAAGCAGTCATGTTTAACACTGTAAGACCCAAATATCATTTTTACTCTTTTCTTGTGATTTCAACTCATTAAAAGCAGGAAACATGCATTTTGACTGATATTCAATCCCTGTAGTGATTTATTGATTCATCATCATTAGTTTGAATGATTGACTTGAATTGTTCTTTTCTCGCCGAAATAAGGCTGTTTTTGCCACAAGCAGTCATGTTTAACACTGTAAGACCCAAATATCATTTTTACTCTTTTCTTGTGATTTCAACTCATTTTCAGCAGGCAACATGCATTTTCACTCATATTCAATCCCTGTAGTGATTTATTGATTCATCATCATTAGTTTGAATGATTGACTTGAATTGTTCTTTTCTCGCCGAAATAAGGCTGTTTTTGCCACAAGCAGTCATGTTTAACACTGTAAGACCCAAATATCATTTTTACTCTTTTCTTGTGATTTCAACTCATTTTCAGCAGGAAACATGCATTTTCACTCATATTCAACCCCTGTAGTGATTTATTGATTCATCATCATTAGTTTGAATGATTGACTTGAATTGTTCTTTTCTCGCCGAAATAAGGATGTTTTTGCCAGAAGCAGTCATGTTTTAACACTGTAAGACCCAAATATCATTTTTACTCTTTTCTTGTGATTTCAACTCATTAAAAGCAGGAAACATGCATTTTGACTGATATTCAATCCCTGTAGTGATTTATTGATTCATCATCATTAGTTTGAATGATTGGCTTGAATTGTTCTTCTCTCGCCGAAATAAGGCTGTTTTTGCCAGAAGCAGTCATGTTTTAACACTGTAAGACCCAAATATCATTTTTAATCTTTTCTTGTGATTTCAACTCATTTTCAGCAGGCAACATGCATTTTCACTCATATTCAATCCCTGTAGTGATTTATTGATTCATCATCATTAGTTTGAATGATTGACTTGAATTGTTCTTTTCTCGCCGAAATAAGGCTGTTTTTGCCACAAGCAGTCACGTTTTAACACTGTAAGACCCAAATATCATTTTTACTCTTTTCTTGTGATTTCAACTCATTAAAAGCAGGAAACATGCATTTTGACTGATATTCAATCCCTGTAGTGATTTATTGATTCATCATCATTAGTTTGAATGATTGACTTGAATTGTTCTTCTCTCGCCGAAATAAGGCTGTTTTTGCCAGAAGCAGTCATGTTTTAACACTGTAAGACCCAAATATCATTTTTTACTCTTTTCTTGTGATTTCAACTCATTAAAAGCAGGAAACATGCATTTTGACTGATATTCAATCCCTGTAGTGATTTATTGATTCATCATCATTAGTTTGAATGATTGACTTGAATTGTTCTTCTCTCGCCGAAATAAGGCTGTTTTTGCCACAAGCAGTCATGTTTTAACACTGTAAGACCCAAATATCATTTTTACTCTTTTCTTGTGATTTCAACTCATTTTCAGCAGGCAACATGCATTTTGACTGATATTCAATCCCTGTAGTGATTTATTGATTCATCATCATTAGTTTGAATGATTGACTTGAATTGTTCTTTTCTCGCCGAAATAAGGCTGTTTTTGCCACAAGCAGTCATGTTTAACACTGTAAGACCCAAATATCATTTTTACTCTTTTCTTGTGATTTCAACTCATTTTCAGCAGGCAACATGCATTTTCACTCATATTCAATCCCTGTAGTGATTTATTGATTCATCATCATTAGTTTGAATGATTGACTTGAATTGTTCTTCTCTCGCCGAAATAAGGCTGTTTTTGCCAGAAGCAGTCATGTTTTAACACTGTAAGACCCAAATATCATTTTGACTCTTTTCTTGTCATTTCAACTCATTAAAAGCAGGAAACATGCATTTTGACTGATATTCAATCCCTGTAGTGATTTATTGATTCATCATCATTAGTTTGAATGATTGACTTGAATTGTACTTTTCTCGCCGAAATAAGGCTGTTTTTGCCACAAGCAGTCATGTTTAACACTGTAAGACCCAAATATCATTTTTACTCTTTTCTTGTGATTTCAACTCATTTTCAGCAGGCAACATGCATTTTCACTCATATTCAATCCCTGTAGTGATTTATTGATTCATCATCATTAGTTTGAATGATTGACTTGAATTGTTCTTCTCTCGCCGAAATAAGGCTGTTTTTGCCAGAAGCAGTCATGTTTTAACACTGTAAGACCCAAATATCATTTTTAATCTTTTCTTGTGATTTCAACTCATTTTCAGCAGGCAACATGCATTTTCACTCATATTCAATCCCTGTAGTGATTTATTGATTCATCATCATTAGTTTGAATGATTGACTTGAATTGTTCTTTTCTCGCCGAAATAAGGCTGTTTTTGCCAGAAGCAGTCACGTTTTAACACTGTAAGACCCAAATATCATTTTTACTCTTTTCTTGTGATTTCAACTCATTAAAAGCAGGAAACATGCATTTTGACTGATATTCAATCCCTGTAGTGATTTATTGATTCATCATCATTAGTTTGAATGATTGACTTGAATTGTTCTTCTCTCGCCGAAATAAGGCTGTTTTTGCCAGAAGCAGTCATGTTTTAACACTGTAAGACCCAAATATCATTTTTACTCTTTTCTTGTGATTTCAACTCATTAAAAGCAGGAAACATGCATTTTGACTGATATTCAATCCCTGTAGTGATTTATTGATTCATCATCATTAGTTTGAATGATTGGCTTGAATTGTTCTTCTCTCGCCGAAATAAGGCTGTTTTTGCCAGAAGCAGTCATGTTTTAACACTGTAAGACCCAAATATCATTTTTACTCTTTTCTTGTGATTTCAACTCATTAAAAGCAGGAAACATGCATTTTTACTGATATTCAATCCCTGTAGTGATTTATTGATTCATCATCATTAGTTTGAATGATTGGCTTGAATTGTTCTTCTCTCGCCGAAATAAGGCTGTTTTTGCCAGAAGCAGTCATGTTTTAACACTGTAAGACCCAAATATCATTTTTACTCTTTTCTTGTGATTTCAACTCATTAAAAGCAGGAAACATGCATTTTGACTTATATTCAATCCCTGTAGTGATTTATTGATTCATCATCATTAGTTTGAATGATTGACTTGAATTGTTCTTCTCTCGCCGAAATAAGGCTGTTTTTGCCACAAGCAGTCATGTTTTAACACTGTAAGACCCAAATATCATTTTTACTCTTTTCTTGTGATTTCAACTCATTAAAAGCAGGAAACATGCATTTTGACTGATATTCAATCCCTGTAGTGATTTATTGATTCATCATCATTAGTTTGAATGATTGACTTGAATTGTTCTTCTCTCGCCGAAATAAGGCTGTTTTTGCCACAAGCAGTCATGTTTTAACACTGTAAGACCCAAATACCATTTTTACTCTTTTCTTGTGATTTCAACTCATTTTCAGCAGGCAACATGCATTTTGACTGATATTCAATCCCTGTAGTGATTTATTGATTCATCATCATTAGTTTGAATGATTGACTTGAATTGTTCTTTTCTCGCCGAAATAAGGCTGTTTTTGCCACAAGCAGTCATGTTTAACACTGTAAGACCCAAATATCATTTTTACTCTTTTCTTGTGATTTCAACTCATTTTCAGCAGGCAACATGCATTTTCACTCATATTCAATCCCTATAGTGATTTATTGATTCATCATCATTAGTTTGAATGATTGACTTGAATTGTTCTTTTCTCGCCGAAATAAGGCTGTTTTTGCCACAAGCAGTCATGTTTAACACTGTAAGACCCAAATATCATTTTGACTCTTTTCTTGTCATTTCAACTCATTAAAAGCAGGAAACATGCATTTTTACTGATATTCAATCCCTGTAGTGATTTATTGATTCATCATCATTAGTTTGAATGATTGGCTTGAATTGTTCTTCTCTCGCCGAAATAAGGCTGTTTTTGCCAGAAGCAGTCATGTTTTAACACTGTAAGACCCAAATACCATTTTTACTCTTTTCTTGTGATTTCAACTCATTTTCAGCAGGCAACATGCATTTTGACTGATATTCAATCCCTGTAGTGATTTATTGATTCATCATCATTAGTTTGAATGATTGACTTGAATTGTTCTTTTCTCGCCGAAATAAGGCTGTTTTTGCCACAAGCAGTCATGTTTAACACTGTAAGACCCAAATATCATTTTTACTCTTTTCTTGTGATTTCAACTCATTTTCAGCAGGCAACATGCATTTTCACTCATATTCAATCCCTATAGTGATTTATTGATTCATCATCATTAGTTTGAATGATTGACTTGAATTGTTCTTTTCTCGCCGAAATAAGGCTGTTTTTGCCACAAGCAGTCATGTTTAACACTGTAAGACCCAAATATCATTTTGACTCTTTTCTTGTCATTTCAACTCATTAAAAGCAGGAAACATGCATTTTTACTGATATTCAATCCCTGTAGTGATTTATTGATTCATCATCATTAGTTTGAATGATTGGCTTGAATTGTTCTTCTCTCGCCGAAATAAGGCTGTTTTTGCCAGAAGCAGTCATGTTTTAACACTGTAAGACCCAAATATCATTTTTACTCTTTTCTTGTGATTTCAACTCATTTTCAGCAGGAAACATGCATTTTGACTGATATTCAATCCCTGTAGTGATTTATTGATTCATCATCATTAGTTTGAATGAGTGACTTGAATTGTTCTTCTCTCGCCGAAATAAGGCTGTTTTTGCCAGAAGCAGTAATGTTTTAACACTGTAAGACCCAAATATCATTTTTACTCTTTTCTTGTGATTTCAACTCATTAAAAGCAGGAAACATGCATTTTTACTGATATTCAATCCCTGTAGTGATTTATTGATTCATCATCATTAGTTTGAATGATTGGCTTGAATTGTTCTTCTCTCGCCGAAATAAGGCTGTTTTTGCCAGAAGCAGTCATGTTTTAACACTGTAAGACCCAAATATCATTTTGACTCTTTTCTTGTCATTTCAACTCATTAAAAGCAGGAAACATGCATTTTGACTGATATTCAATCCCTGTAGTGATTTATTGATTCATCATCATTAGTTTGAATGATTGACTTGAATTGTACTTTTCTCGCCGAAATAAGGCTGTTTTTGCCACAAGCAGTCATGTTTAACACTGTAAGACCCAAATATCATTTTTACTCTTTTCTTGTGATTTCAACTCATTTTCAGCAGGCAACATGCATTTTCACTCATATTCAATCCCTGTAGTGATTTATTGATTCATCATCATTAGTTTGAATGATTGACTTGAATTGTTCTTCTCTCGCCGAAATAAGGCTGTTTTTGCCAGAAGCAGTCATGTTTTAACACTGTAAGACCCAAATATCATTTTGACTCTTTTCTTGTCATTTCAACTCATTAAAAGCAGGAAACATGCATTTTGACTGATATTCAATCCCTGTAGTGATTTATTGATTCATCATCATTAGTTTGAATGATTGACTTGAATTGTACTTTTCTCGCCGAAATAAGGCTGTTTTTGCCACAAGCAGTCATGTTTAACACTGTAAGACCCAAATATCATTTTTACTCTTTTCTTGTGATTTCAACTCATTTTCAGCAGGCAACATGCATTTTCACTCATATTCAATCCCTGTAGTGATTTATTGATTCATCATCATTAGTTTGAATGATTGACTTGAATTGTTCTTCTCTCGCCGAAATAAGGCTGTTTTTGCCAGAAGCAGTCATGTTTTAACACTGTAAGACCCAAATATCATTTTTACTCTTTTCTTGTGATTTCAACTCATTAAAAGCAGGAAACATGCATTTTGACTGATATTCAATCCCTGTAGTGATTTATTGATTCATCATCATTAGTTTGAATGATTGGCTTGAATTGTTCTTCTCTCGCCGAAATAAGGCTGTTTTTGCCAGAAGCAGTCATGTTTTAACACTGTAAGACCCAAATATCATTTTTACTCTTTTCTTGTGATTTCAACTCATTAAAAGCAGGAAACATGCATTTTGACTGATATTCAATCCCTGTAGTGATTTATTGATTCATCATCATTAGTTTGAATGATTGGCTTGAATTGTTCTTCTCTCGCCGAAATAAGGCTGTTTTTGCCAGAAGCAGTCATGTTTTAACACTGTAAGACCCAAATATCATTTTTACTCTTTTCTTGTGATTTCAACTCATTAAAAGCAGGAAACATGCATTTTGACTTATATTCAATCCCTGTAGTGATTTATTGATTCATCATCATTAGTTTGAATGATTGACTTGAATTGTTCTTCTCTCGCCGAAATAAGGCTGTTTTTGCCACAAGCAGTCATGTTTTAACACTGTAAGACCCAAATATCATTTTTACTCTTTTCTTGTGATTTCAACTCATTAAAAGCAGGAAACATGCATTTTGACTGATATTCAATCCCTGTAGTGATTTATTGATTCATCATCATTAGTTTGAATGATTGACTTGAATTGTTCTTCTCTCGCCGAAATAAGGCTGTTTTTGCCACAAGCAGTCATGTTTTAACACTGTAAGACCCAAATACCATTTTTACTCTTTTCTTGTGATTTCAACTCATTTTCAGCAGGCAACATGCATTTTGACTGATATTCAATCCCTGTAGTGATTTATTGATTCATCATCATTAGTTTGAATGATTGACTTGAATTGTTCTTTTCTCGCCGAAATAAGGCTGTTTTTGCCACAAGCAGTCATGTTTAACACTGTAAGACCCAAATATCATTTTTACTCTTTTCTTGTGATTTCAACTCATTTTCAGCAGGCAACATGCATTTTCACTCATATTCAATTCCTATAGTGATTTATTGATTCATCATCATTAGTTTGAATGATTGACTTGAATTGTTCTTTTCTCGCCGAAATAAGGCTGTTTTTGCCACAAGCAGTCATGTTTAACACTGTAAGACCCAAATATCATTTTGACTCTTTTCTTGTCATTTCAACTCATTAAAAGCAGGAAACATGCATTTTTACTGATATTCAATCCCTGTAGTGATTTATTGATTCATCATCATTAGTTTGAATGATTGGCTTGAATTGTTCTTCTCTCGCCGAAATAAGGCTGTTTTTGCCAGAAGCAGTCATGTTTTAACACTGTAAGACCCAAATATCATTTTTACTCTTTTCTTGTGATTTCAACTCATTTTCAGCAGGAAACATGCATTTTGACTGATATTCAATCCCTGTAGTGATTTATTGATTCATCATCATTAGTTTGAATGAGTGACTTGAATTGTTCTTCTCTCGCCGAAATAAGGCTGTTTTTGCCAGAAGCAGTAATGTTTTAACACTGTAAGACCCAAATATCATTTTTACTCTTTTCTTGTGATTTCAACTCATTAAAAGCAGGAAACATGCATTTTGACTGATATTCAATCCCTGTAGTGATTTATTGATTCATCATCATTAGTTTGAATGATTGACTTGAATTGTTCTTCTCTCGCCGAAATAAAGCTGTTTTTGCCAGAAGCAGTCATGTTTTAACACTGTAAGCCCCAAATATCATTTTTAATCTTTTCTTGTGATTTCAACTCATTTTCAGCAGGCAACATGCATTTTCACTCATATTCAATCCCTGTAGTGATTTATTGATTCATCATCATTAGTTTGAATGATTGACTTGAATTGTTCTTTTCTCGCCGAAATAAGGCTGTTTTTGCCACAAGCAGTCATGTTTAACACTGTAAGACCCAAATATCATTTTGACTCTTTTCTTGTCATTTCAACTCATTAAAAGCAGGAAACATGCATTTTTACTGATATTCAATCCCTGTAGTGATTTATTGATTCATCATCATTAGTTTGAATGATTGGCTTGAATTGTTCTTCTCTCGCCGAAATAAGGCTGTTTTTGCCAGAAGCAGTCATGTTTTAACACTGTAAGACCCAAATATCATTTTGACTCTTTTCTTGTCATTTCAACTCATTAAAAGCAGGAAACATGCATTTTGACTGATATTCAATCCCTGTAGTGATTTATTGATTCATCATCATTAGTTTGAATGATTGACTTGAATTGTACTTTTCTCGCCGAAATAAGGCTGTTTTTGCCACAAGCAGTCATGTTTAACACTGTAAGACCCAAATATCATTTTTACTCTTTTCTTGTGATTTCAACTCATTTTCAGCAGGCAACATGCATTTTCACTCATATTCAATCCCTGTAGTGATTTATTGATTCATCATCATTAGTTTGAATGATTGACTTGAATTGTTCTTCTCTCGCCGAAATAAGGCTGTTTTTGCCAGAAGCAGTCATGTTTTAACACTGTAAGACCCAAATATCATTTTGACTCTTTTCTTGTCATTTCAACTCATTAAAAGCAGGAAACATGCATTTTGACTGATATTCAATCCCTGTAGTGATTTATTGATTCATCATCATTAGTTTGAATGATTGACTTGAATTGTACTTTTCTCGCCGAAATAAGGCTGTTTTTGCCACAAGCAGTCATGTTTAACACTGTAAGACCCAAATATCATTTTTACTCTTTTCTTGTGATTTCAACTCATTTTCAGCAGGCAACATGCATTTTCACTCATATTCAATCCCTGTAGTGATTTATTGATTCATCATCATTAGTTTGAATGATTGACTTGAATTGTTCTTCTCTCGCCGAAATAAGGCTGTTTTTGCCAGAAGCAGTCATGTTTTAACACTGTAAGACCCAAATATCATTTTTACTCTTTTCTTGTGATTTCAACTCATTAAAAGCAGGAAACATGCATTTTGACTGATATTCAATCCCTGTAGTGATTTATTGATTCATCATCATTAGTTTGAATGATTGGCTTGAATTGTTCTTCTCTCGCCGAAATAAGGCTGTTTTTGCCAGAAGCAGTCATGTTTTAACACTGTAAGACCCAAATATCATTTTTACTCTTTTCTTGTGATTTCAACTCATTAAAAGCAGGAAACATGCATTTTTACTGATATTCAATCCCTGTAGTGATTTATTGATTCATCATCATTAGTTTGAATGATTGGCTTGAATTGTTCTTCTCTCGCCGAAATAAGGCTGTTTTTGCCAGAAGCAGTCATGTTTTAACACTGTAAGACCCAAATATCATTTTTACTCTTTTCTTGTGATTTCAACTCATTAAAAGCAGGAAACATGCATTTTGACTTATATTCAATCCCTGTAGTGATTTATTGATTCATCATCATTAGTTTGAATGATTGACTTGAATTGTTCTTCTCTCGCCGAAATAAGGCTGTTTTTGCCAGAAGCAGTCATGTTTTAACACTGTAAGACCCAAATATCATTTTTACTCTTTTCTTGTGATTTCAACTCATTAAAAGCAGGAAACATGCATTTTGACTGATATTCAATCCCTGTAGTGATTTATTGATTCATCATCATTAGTTTGAATGATTGACTTGAATTGTTCTTCTCTCGCCGAAATAAGGCTGTTTTTGCCACAAGCAGTCATGTTTTAACACTGTAAGACCCAAATATCATTTTTACTCTTTTCTTGTGATTTCAACTCATTTTCAGCAGGCAACATGCATTTTGACTGATATTCAATCCCTGTAGTGATTTATTGATTCATCATCATTAGTTTGAATGATTGACTTGAATTGTTCTTTTCTCGCCGAAATAAGGCTGTTTTTGCCACAAGCAGTCATGTTTAACACTGTAAGACCCAAATATCATTTTTACTCTTTTCTTGTGATTTCAACTCATTTTCAGCAGGCAACATGCATTTTCACTCATATTCAATCCCTGTAGTGATTTATTGATTCATCATCATTAGTTTGAATGATTGACTTGAATTGTTCTTCTCTCGCCGAAATAAGGCTGTTTTTGCCAGAAGCAGTCATGTTTTAACACTGTAAGACCCAAATATCATTTTGACTCTTTTCTTGTCATTTCAACTCATTAAAAGCAGGAAACATGCATTTTGACTGATATTCAATCCCTGTAGTGATTTATTGATTCATCATCATTAGTTTGAATGATTGACTTGAATTGTACTTTTCTCGCCGAAATAAGGCTGTTTTTGCCACAAGCAGTCATGTTTAACACTGTAAGACCCAAATATCATTTTTACTCTTTTCTTGTGATTTCAACTCATTTTCAGCAGGCAACATGCATTTTCACTCATATTCAATCCCTGTAGTGATTTATTGATTCATCATCATTAGTTTGAATGATTGACTTGAATTGTTCTTCTCTCGCCGAAATAAGGCTGTTTTTGCCAGAAGCAGTCATGTTTTAACACTGTAAGACCCAAATATCATTTTTAATCTTTTCTTGTGATTTCAACTCATTTTCAGCAGGCAACATGCATTTTCACTCATATTCAATCCCTGTAGTGATTTATTGATTCATCATCATTAGTTTGAATGATTGACTTGAATTGTTCTTTTCTCGCCGAAATAAGGCTGTTTTTGCCAGAAGCAGTCACGTTTTAACACTGTAAGACCCAAATATCATTTTTACTCTTTTCTTGTGATTTCAACTCATTAAAAGCAGGAAACATGCATTTTGACTGATATTCAATCCCTGTAGTGATTTATTGATTCATCATCATTAGTTTGAATGATTGACTTGAATTGTTCTTCTCTCGCCGAAATAAGGCTGTTTTTGCCAGAAGCAGTCATGTTTTAACACTGTAAGACCCAAATATCATTTTTACTCTTTTCTTGTGATTTCAACTCATTAAAAGCAGGAAACATGCATTTTGACTGATATTCAATCCCTGTAGTGATTTATTGATTCATCATCATTAGTTTGAATGATTGGCTTGAATTGTTCTTCTCTCGCCGAAATAAGGCTGTTTTTGCCAGAAGCAGTCATGTTTTAACACTGTAAGACCCAAATATCATTTTTACTCTTTTCTTGTGATTTCAACTCATTAAAAGCAGGAAACATGCATTTTTACTGATATTCAATCCCTGTAGTGATTTATTGATTCATCATCATTAGTTTGAATGATTGGCTTGAATTGTTCTTCTCTCGCCGAAATAAGGCTGTTTTTGCCAGAAGCAGTCATGTTTTAACACTGTAAGACCCAAATATCATTTTTACTCTTTTCTTGTGATTTCAACTCATTAAAAGCAGGAAACATGCATTTTGACTTATATTCAATCCCTGTAGTGATTTATTGATTCATCATCATTAGTTTGAATGATTGACTTGAATTGTTCTTCTCTCGCCGAAATAAGGCTGTTTTTGCCACAAGCAGTCATGTTTTAACACTGTAAGACCCAAATATCATTTTTACTCTTTTCTTGTGATTTCAACTCATTAAAAGCAGGAAACATGCATTTTGACTGATATTCAATCCCTGTAGTGATTTATTGATTCATCATCATTAGTTTGAATGATTGACTTGAATTGTTCTTCTCTCGCCGAAATAAGGCTGTTTTTGCCACAAGCAGTCATGTTTTAACACTGTAAGACCCAAATACCATTTTTACTCTTTTCTTGTGATTTCAACTCATTTTCAGCAGGCAACATGCATTTTGACTGATATTCAATCCCTGTAGTGATTTATTGATTCATCATCATTAGTTTGAATGATTGACTTGAATTGTTCTTTTCTCGCCGAAATAAGGCTGTTTTTGCCACAAGCAGTCATGTTTAACACTGTAAGACCCAAATATCATTTTTACTCTTTTCTTGTGATTTCAACTCATTTTCAGCAGGCAACATGCATTTTCACTCATATTCAATCCCTATAGTGATTTATTGATTCATCATCATTAGTTTGAATGATTGACTTGAATTGTTCTTTTCTCGCCGAAATAAGGCTGTTTTTGCCACAAGCAGTCATGTTTAACACTGTAAGACCCAAATATCATTTTGACTCTTTTCTTGTCATTTCAACTCATTAAAAGCAGGAAACATGCATTTTTACTGATATTCAATCCCTGTAGTGATTTATTGATTCATCATCATTAGTTTGAATGATTGGCTTGAATTGTTCTTCTCTCGCCGAAATAAGGCTGTTTTTGCCAGAAGCAGTCATGTTTTAACACTGTAAGACCCAAATATCATTTTTACTCTTTTCTTGTGATTTCAACTCATTTTCAGCAGGAAACATGCATTTTGACTGATATTCAATCCCTGTAGTGATTTATTGATTCATCATCATTAGTTTGAATGAGTGACTTGAATTGTTCTTCTCTCGCCGAAATAAGGCTGTTTTTGCCAGAAGCAGTAATGTTTTAACACTGTAAGACCCAAATATCATTTTTACTCTTTTCTTGTGATTTCAACTCATTAAAAGCAGGAAACATGCATTTTGACTGATATTCAATCCCTGTAGTGATTTATTGATTCATCATCATTAGTTTGAATGATTGACTTGAATTGTTCTTCTCTCGCCGAAATAAAGCTGTTTTTGCCAGAAGCAGTCATGTTTTAACACTGTAAGCCCCAAATATCATTTTTAATCTTTTCTTGTGATTTCAACTCATTTTCAGCAGGCAACATGCATTTTCACTCATATTCAATCCCTGTAGTGATTTATTGATTCATCATCATTAGTTTGAATGATTGACTTGAATTGTTCTTTTCTCGCCGAAATAAGGCTGTTTTTGCCACAAGCAGTCATGTTTAACACTGTAAGACCCAAATATCATTTTGACTCTTTTCTTGTCATTTCAACTCATTAAAAGCAGGAAACATGCATTTTTACTGATATTCAATCCCTGTAGTGATTTATTGATTCATCATCATTAGTTTGAATGATTGGCTTGAATTGTTCTTCTCTCGCCGAAATAAGGCTGTTTTTGCCAGAAGCAGTCATGTTTTAACACTGTAAGACCCAAATATCATTTTGACTCTTTTCTTGTCATTTCAACTCATTAAAAGCAGGAAACATGCATTTTGACTGATATTCAATCCCTGTAGTGATTTATTGATTCATCATCATTAGTTTGAATGATTGACTTGAATTGTACTTTTCTCGCCGAAATAAGGCTGTTTTTGCCACAAGCAGTCATGTTTAACACTGTAAGACCCAAATATCATTTTTACTCTTTTCTTGTGATTTCAACTCATTTTCAGCAGGCAACATGCATTTTCACTCATATTCAATCCCTGTAGTGATTTATTGATTCATCATCATTAGTTTGAATGATTGACTTGAATTGTTCTTCTCTCGCCGAAATAAGGCTGTTTTTGCCAGAAGCAGTCATGTTTTAACACTGTAAGACCCAAATATCATTTTTAATCTTTTCTTGTGATTTCAACTCATTAAAAGCAGGAAACATGCATTTTTACTGATATTCAATCCCTGTAGTGATTTATTGATTCATCATCATTAGTTTGAATGATTGGCTTGAATTGTTCTTCTCTCGCCGAAATAAGGCTGTTTTTGCCAGAAGCAGTCATGTTTTAACACTGTAAGACCCAAATATCATTTTGACTCTTTTCTTGTCATTTCAACTCATTAAAAGCAGGAAACATGCATTTTGACTGATATTCAATCCCTGTAGTGATTTATTGATTCATCATCATTAGTTTGAATGATTGACTTGAATTGTACTTTTCTCGCCGAAATAAGGCTGTTTTTGCCACAAGCAGTCATGTTTAACACTGTAAGACCCAAATATCATTTTTACTCTTTTCTTGTGATTTCAACTCATTTTCAGCAGGCAACATGCATTTTCACTCATATTCAATCCCTGTAGTGATTTATTGATTCATCATCATTAGTTTGAATGATTGGCTTGAATTGTTCTTCTCTCGCCGAAATAAGGCTGTTTTTGCCAGAAGCAGTCATGTTTTAACACTGTAAGACCCAAATATCATTTTTACTCTTTTCTTGTGATTTCAACTCATTAAAAGCAGGAAACATGCATTTTTACTGATATTCAATCCCTGTAGTGATTTATTGATTCATCATCATTAGTTTGAATGATTGGCTTGAATTGTTCTTCTCTCGCCGAAATAAGGCTGTTTTTGCCAGAAGCAGTCATGTTTTAACACTGTAAGACCCAAATATCATTTTTACTCTTTTCTTGTGATTTCAACTCATTAAAAGCAGGAAACATGCATTTTGACTTATATTCAATCCCTGTAGTGATTTATTGATTCATCATCATTAGTTTGAATGATTGACTTGAATTGTTCTTCTCTCGCCGAAATAAGGCTGTTTTTGCCAGAAGCAGTCATGTTTTAACACTGTAAGACCCAAATATCATTTTTACTCTTTTCTTGTGATTTCAACTCATTAAAAGCAGGAAACATGCATTTTGACTGATATTCAATCCCTGTAGTGATTTATTGATTCATCATCATTAGTTTGAATGATTGACTTGAATTGTTCTTCTCTCGCCGAAATAAGGCTGTTTTTGCCAGAAGCAGTCATGTTTTAACACTGTAAGACCCAAATATCATTTTTACTCTTTTCTTGTGATTTCAACTCATTTTCAGCAGGCAACATGCATTTTCACTCATATTCAATCCCTGTAGTGATTTATTGATTCATCATCATTAGTTTGAATGATTGACTTGAATTGTTCTTCTCTCGACGAAATAAGGCTGTTTTTGCCAGAAGCAGTCATGTTTTAACACTGTAAGACCCAAATATCATTTTTAATCTTTTCTTGTGATTTCAACTCATTAAAAGCAGGAAACATGCATTTTGACGGATATTCAATCCCTGTAGTGATTTATTGATTCATCATCATTAGTTTGAATGATTGGCTTGAATTGTTCTTCTCTCGCCGAAATAAGGCTGTTTTTGCCAGAAGCAGTCATGTTTTAACACTGTAAGACCCAAATATCATTTTTAATCTTTTCTTGTGATTTCAACTCATTTTCAGCAGGCAACATGCATTTTCACTCATATTCAATCCCTGTAGTGATTTATTGATTCATCATCATTAGTTTGAATGATTGACTTGAATTGTTCTTTTCTCGCCGAAATAAGGCTGTTTTTGCCAGAAGCAGTCATGTTTTAACACTGTAAGACCCAAATATCATTTTTACTCTTTTCTTGTGATTTCAACTCATTAAAAGCAGGAAACATGCATTTTGACTTATATTCAATCCCTGTAGTGATTTATTGATTCATCATCATTAGTTTGAATGATTGACTTGAATTGTTCTTCTCTCGCCGAAATAAGGCTGTTTTTGCCAGAAGCAGTCATGTTTTAACACTGTAAGACCCAAATATCATTTTTACTCTTTTCTTGTGATTTCAACTCATTAAAAGCAGGAAACATGCATTTTGACTGATATTCAATCCCTGTAGTGATTTATTGATTCATCATCATTAGTTTGAATGATTGACTTGAATTGTTCTTCTCTCGCCGAAATAAGGCTGTTTTTGCCAGAAGCAGTCATGTTTTAACACTGTAAGACCCAAATATCATTTTTACTCTTTTCTTGTGATTTCAACTCATTTTCAGCAGGCAACATGCATTTTCACTCATATTCAACCCCTGTAGAGATTTATAGATTCATCATCATTAGTTTGAATGATTGACTTGAATTGTTCTTTTCTCGCCGAAATAAGGCTGTTTTTGCCACAAGCAGTCATGTTTAACACTGTAAGACCCAAATATCATTTTTACTCTTTTCTTGTGATTTCAACTCATTTTCAGCAGGCAACATGCATTTTCACTCATATTCAATCCCTGTAGTGATTTATTGATTCATCATCATTAGTTTGAATGATTGACTTGAATTGTTCTTTTCTCGCCGAAATAAGGCTGTTTTTGCCACAAGCAGTCATGTTTAACACTGTAAGACCCAAATATCATTTTTACTCTTTTCTTGTGATTTCAACTCATTAAAAGCAGGAAACATGCATTTTGACTGATATTCAATCCCTGTAGTGATTTATTGATTCATCATCATTAGTTTGAATGATTGACTTGAATTGTTCTTCTCTCGCCGAAATAAGGCTGTTTTTGCCAGAAGCAGTCATGTTTTAACACTGTAAGACCCAAATATCATTTTTACTCTTTTCTTGTGATTTCAACTCATTTTCAGCAGGCAACATGCATTTTCACTCATATTCAACCCCTGTAGTGATTTATTGATTCATCATCATTAGTTTGAATGATTGACTTGAATTGTTCTTTTCTCCCCGAAATAAGGCTGTTTTTGCCACAAGCAGTCATGTTTAACACTGTAAGACCCAAATATCATTTTGACTCTTTTCTTGTCATTTCAACTCATTAAAAGCAGGAAACATGCATTTTTACTGATATTCAATCCCTGTAGTGATTTATTGATTCATCATCATTAGTTTGAATGAATGGCTTGAATTGTTCTTCTCTCGCCGAAATAAGGCTGTTTTTGCCAGAAGCAGTCATGTTTTAACACTGTAAGACCCAAATATCATTTTTAATCTTTTCTTGTGATTTCAACTCATTTTCAGCAGGCAACATGCATTTTCACTCATATTCAATCCCTGTAGTGATTTATTGATTCATCATCATTAGTTTGAATGATTGACTTGAATTGTTCTTTTCTCGCCGAAATAAGGCTGTTTTTGCCACAAGCAGTCATGTTTAACACTGTAAGACCCAAATATCATTTTGACTCTTTTCTTGTCATTTCAACTCATTAAAAGCAGGAAACATGCATTTTTACTGATATTCAATCCCTGTAGTGATTTATTGATTCATCATCATTAGTTTGAATGATTGGCTTGAATTGTTCTTCTCTCGCCGAAATAAGGCTGTTTTTGCCAGAAGCAGTCATGTTTTAACACTGTAAGACCCAAATATCATTTTGACTCTTTTCTTGTCATTTCAACTCATTAAAAGCAGGAAACATGCATTTTGACTGATATTCAATCCCTGTAGTGATTTATTGATTCATCATCATTAGTTTGAATGATTGACTTGAATTGTACTTTTCTCGCCGAAATAAGGCTGTTTTTGCCACAAGCAGTCATGTTTAACACTGTAAGACCCAAATATCATTTTTACTCTTTTCTTGTGATTTCAACTCATTTTCAGCAGGCAACATGCATTTTCACTCATATTCAATCCCTGTAGTGATTTATTGATTCATCATCATTAGTTTGAATGATTGACTTGAATTGTTCTTCTCTCGCCGAAATAAGGCTGTTTTTGCCAGAAGCAGTCATGTTTTAACACTGTAAGACCCAAATATCATTTTGACTCTTTTCTTGTCATTTCAACTCATTAAAAGCAGGAAACATGCATTTTGACTGATATTCAATCCCTGTAGTGATTTATTGATTCATCATCATTAGTTTGAATGATTGACTTGAATTGTACTTTTCTCGCCGAAATAAGGCTGTTTTTGCCACAAGCAGTCATGTTTAACACTGTAAGACCCAAATATCATTTTTACTCTTTTCTTGTGATTTCAACTCATTTTCAGCAGGCAACATGCATTTTCACTCATATTCAATCCCTGTAGTGATTTATTGATTCATCATCATTAGTTTGAATGATTGACTTGAATTGTTCTTCTCTCGCCGAAATAAGGCTGTTTTTGCCAGAAGCAGTCATGTTTTAACACTGTAAGACCCAAATATCATTTTTACTCTTTTCTTGTGATTTCAACTCATTAAAAGCAGGAAACATGCATTTTGACTGATATTCAATCCCTGTAGTGATTTATTGATTCATCATCATTAGTTTGAATGATTGGCTTGAATTGTTCTTCTCTCGCCGAAATAAGGCTGTTTTTGCCAGAAGCAGTCATGTTTTAACACTGTAAGACCCAAATATCATTTTTACTCTTTTCTTGTGATTTCAACTCATTAAAAGCAGGAAACATGCATTTTTACTGATATTCAATCCCTGTAGTGATTTATTGATTCATCATCATTAGTTTGAATGATTGGCTTGAATTGTTCTTCTCTCGCCGAAATAAGGCTGTTTTTGCCAGAAGCAGTCATGTTTTAACACTGTAAGACCAATATCATTTTGACTCTTTTCTTGTCATTTCAACTCATTAAAAGCAGGAAACATGCATTTTTACTGATATTCAATCCCTGTAGTGATTTATTGATTCATCATCATTAGTTTGAATGATTGGCTTGTATTGTTCTTCTCTCGCCGAAATAAGGCTGTTTTTGCCAGAAGCAGTCATGTTTTAACACTGTAAGACCCAAATATCATTTTTACTCTTTTCTTGTCATTTCAACTCATTAAAAGCAGGAAACATGCATTTTGACTGATATTCAATCCCTGTAGTGATTTATTGATTCATCATCATTAGTTTGAATGATTGACTTGAATTGTTCTTCTCTCGCCGAAATAAGGCTGTTTTTGCCACAAGCAGTCATGTTTTAACACTGTAAGACCCAAATATCATTTTGACTCTTTTCTTGTGATTTCAACTCATTTTCAGCAGGCAACATGCATTTTCACTCATATTCAATCCCTGTAGTGATTTATTGATTCATCATCATTAGTTTGAATGATTGGCTTGAATTGTTCTTCTCTCGCCGAAATAAGGCTGTTTTTGCCAGAAGCAGTCATGTTTTAACACTGTAAGACCCAAATATCATTTTTAATCTTTTCTTGTGATTTCAACTCATTAAAAGCAGGAAACATGCATTTTGACTGATATTCAATCCCTGTAGTGATTTATTGATTCATCATCATTAGTTTGAATGATTGACTTGAATTGTTCTTCTCTCGCCGAAATAAGGCTGTTTTTGCCAGAAGCAGTCATGTTTTAACACTGTAAGACCCAAATATCATTTTTACTCTTTTCTTGTGATTTCAACTCATTTTCAGCAGGCAACATGCATTTTCACTCATATTCAATCCCTGTAGTGATTTATTGATTCATCATCATTAGTTTGAATGATTGACTTGAATTGTTCTTTTCTCTCCGAAATAAGACTGTTTTTGCCACAAGCAGTCATGTTTAACACTGTAAGACCCAAATATCATTTTTACTCTTTTCTTGTGATTTCAACTCATTTTCAGCAGGCAACATGCATTTTCACTCATATTCAATCCCTGTAGTGATTTATTGATTCATCATCATTAGTTTGAATGATTGGCTTGAATTGTTCTTCTCTCGCCGAAATAAGGCTGTTTTTGCCAGAAGCAGTCATGTTTTAACACTGTAAGACCCAAATATCATTTTTACTCTTTTCTTGTGATTTCAACTCATTAAAAGCAGGAAACATGCATTTTGACTGATATTCAATCCCTGTAGTGATTTATTGATTCATCATCATTAGTTTGAATGATTGACTTGAATTGTTCTTCTCTCGCCGAAATAAGGCTGTTTTTGCCACAAGCAGTCATGTTTTAACACTGTAAGACCCAAATATCATTTTGACTCTTTTCTTGTGATTTCAACTCATTAAAAGCAGGAAACATGCATTTTGACTGATATTCAATCCCTGTAGTGATTTATTGATTCATCATCATTAGTTTGAATGATTGGCTTGAATTGTTCTTCTCTCGCCGAAATAAGGCTGTTTTTGCCCGAAGCAGTAATGTTTTAACACTGTAAGACCCAAATATCATTTTGACTCTTTTCTTGTGATTTCAACTCATTAAAAGCAGGAAACATGTATTTTTACTGATATTCAATCCCTGTAGTGATTTATTGATTCCTCATCATTAGTTTGAATGATTGACTTAAATTCTTCTTCTCTCGCCGAAATAAGGCTGTTTTTGCCAGAAGCAGTCATGTTTTAACACTGTAAGACCCAAATATCATTTTTACTCTTTTCTTGTGATTTCAACTCATTTTCAGCAGGCAACATGCATATTGACTGATATTCAATCCCTGTAGTGATTTATTGATTCATCATCATTAGTTTGAATGATTGACTTGAATTGTTCTTCTCTCGCTGAAATAAGGCTGTTTTTGCCACAAGCAGTCATGTTTTAACACTGTAAGACCCAAATATCATTTTTACTCTTTTCTTGTGATTTCAACTCATTAAAAGCAGGAAACATGCATTTTGACTGATATTCAATCCCTGTAGTGATTTATTGATTCATCATCATTAGTTTGAATGATTGACTTGAATTGTTCTTCTCTCGCCGAAATAAGGCTGTTTTTGCCACAAGCAGTCATGTTTAACACTGTAAGACCCAAATATCATTTTGACTCTTTTCTTGTCATTTCAACTCATTAAAAGCAGGAAACATGCATTTTTACTGATATTCAATCCCTGTAGTGATTTATTGATTCATCATCATTAGTTTGAATGATTGGCTTGAATTGTTCTTCTCTCGCCGAAATAAGGCTGTTTTTGCCAGAAGCAGTCATGTTTTAACACTGTAAGACCCAAATATCATTTTTACTCTTTTCTTGTCATTTCAACTCATTAAAAGCAGGAAACATGCATTTTGACTGATATTCAATCCCTGTAGTGATTTATTGATTCATCATCATTAGTTTGAATGATTGACTTGAATTGTTCTTCTCTCGCCGAAATAAGGCTGTTTTTGCCACAAGCAGTCATGTTTTAACACTGTAAGACCCAAATATCATTTTGACTCTTTTCTTGTGATTTCAACTCATTTTCAGCAGGCAACATGCATTTTCACTCATATTCAATCCCTGTAGTGATTTATTGTTTCATCATCATTAGTTTGAATGATTGGCTTGAATTGTTCTTCTCTCGCCGAAATAAGGCTGTTTTTGCCAGAAGCAGTCATGTTTTAACACTGTAAGACCCAAATATCATTTTTACTCTTTTCTTGTGATTTCAACTCATTAAAAGCAGGAAACATGCATTTTGACTGATATTCAATCCCTGTAGTGATTTATTGATTCATCATCATTAGTTTGAATGATTGACTTGAATTGTTCTTCTCTCGCCGAAATAAGGCTGTTTTTGCCAGAAGCAGTCATGTTTTAACAATGTAAGACCCAAATATCATTTTTACTCTTTTCTTGTGATTTCAACTCATTTTCAGCAGGCAACATGCATTTTCACTCATATTCAATCCCTGTAGTGATTTATTGATTCATCATCATTAGTTTGAATGATTGACTTGAATTGTTCTTTTCTCGCCGAAATAAGGCTGTTTTTGCCACAAGCAGTCATGTTTAACACTGTAAGACCCAAATATCATTTTGACTCTTTTCTTGTCATTTCAACTCATTAAAAGCAGGAAACATGCATTTTTACTGATATTCAATCCCTGTAGTGATTTATTGATTCATCATCATTAGTTTGAATGATTGGCTTGAATTGTTCTTCTCTCGCCGAAATAAGGCTGTTTTTGCCAGAAGCAGTCATGTTTTAACACTGTAAGACCCAAATATTATTTTTACTCTTTTCTTGTGATTTCAACTCATTTTCAGCAGGCAACATGCATTTTCACTCATATTCAATCCCTGTAGTGATTTATTGATTCATCATCATTAGTTTGAATGATTGACTTGAATTGTTCTTCTCTCGCCGAAATAAGGCTGTTTTTGCCACAAGCAGTCATGTTTAACACTGTAAGACCCAAATATCATTTTGACTCTTTTCTTGTCATTTCAACTCATTAAAAGCAGGAAACATGCATTTTTACTGATATTCAATCCCTGTAGTGATTTATTGATTCATCATCATTAGTTTGAATGATTGGCTTGAATTGTTCTTCTCTCGCCGAAATAAGGCTGTTTTTGCCAGAAGCAGTCATGTTTTAACACTGTAAGACCCAAATATCATTTTTACTCTTTTCTTGTCATTTCAACTCATTAAAAGCAGGAAACATGCATTTTGACTGATATTCAATCCCTGTAGTGATTTATTGATTCATCATCATTAGTTTGAATGATTGACTTGAATTGTTCTTCTCTCGCCGAAATAAGGCTGTTTTTGCCACAAGCAGTCATGTTTTAACACTGTAAGACCCAAATATCATTTTGACTCTTTTCTTGTGATTTCAACTCATTTTCAGCAGGCAACATGCATTTTCACTCATATTCAATCCCTGTAGTGATTTATTGATTCATCATCATTAGTTTGAATGATTGGCTTGAATTGTTCTTCTCTCGCCGAAATAAGGCTGTTTTTGCCAGAAGCAGTCATGTTTTAACACTGTAAGACCCAAATATCATTTTTAATCTTTTCTTGTGATTTCAACTCATTAAAAGCAGGAAACATGCATTTTGACTGATATTCAATCCCTGTAGTGATTTATTGATTCATCATCATTAGTTTGAATGATTGACTTGAATTGTTCTTCTCTCGCCGAAATAAGGCTGTTTTTGCCAGAAGCAGTCATGTTTTAACACTGTAAGACCCAAATATCATTTTTACTCTTTTCTTGTGATTTCAACTCATTTTCAGCAGGCAACATGCATTTTCACTCATATTCAATCCCTGTAGTGATTTATTGATTCATCATCATTAGTTTGAATGATTGACTTGAATTGTTCTTTTCTCGCCGAAATAAGGCTGTTTTTGCCACAAGCAGTCATGTTTAACACTGTAAGACCCAAATATCATTTTGACTCTTTTCTTGTCATTTCAACTCATTAAAAGCAGGAAACATGCATTTTTTTACTGATATTCAATCCCTGTAGTGATTTATTGATTCATCATCATTAGTTTGAATGATTGGCTTGAATTGTTCTTCTCTCGCCGAAATAAGGCTGTTTTTGCCAGAAGCAGTCATGTTTTAACACTGTAAGACCCAAATATTATTTTTACTCTTTTCTTGTGATTTCAACTCATTTTCAGCAGGCAACATGCATTTTCACTCATATTCAATCCCTGTAGTGATTTATTGATTCATCATCATTAGTTTGAATGATTGACTTGAATTGTTCTTTTCTCGCCGAAATAAGGCTGTTTTTGCCACAAGCAGTCATGTTTAACACTGTAAGACCCAAATATCATTTTGACTCTTTTCTTGTCATTTCAACTCATTAAAAGCAGGAAACATGCATTTTTACTGATATTCAATCCCTGTAGTGATTTATTGATTCATCATCATTAGTTTGAATGATTGGCTTGAATTGTTCTTCTCTCGCCGAAATAAGGCTGTTTTTGCCAGAAGCAGTCATGTTTTAACACTGTAAGACCCAAATATTATTTTTACTCTTTTCTTGTGATTTCAACTCATTAAAAGCAGGCAACATGCATTTTCACTCATATTCAATCCCTGTAGTGATTTATTGATTCATCATCATTAGTTTGAATGATTGACTTGAATTGTTCTTTTCTCGCCGAAATAAGGCTGTTTTTGCCACAAGCAGTCATGTTTAACACTGTAAGACCCAAATATCATTTTGACTCTTTTCTTGTCATTTCAACTCATTAAAAGCAGGAAACATGCATTTTTACTGATATTCAATCCCTGTAGTGATTTATTGATTCATCATCATTAGTTTGAATGATTGGCTTGAATTGTTCTTCTCTCGCCGAAATAAGGCTGTTTTTGCCAGAAGCAGTCATGTTTTAACACTGTAAGACCCAAATATCATTTTTAATCTTTTCTTGTGATTTCAACTCATTAAAAGCAGGAAACATGCATTTTGACTGATATTCAATCCCTGTAGTGATTTATTGATTCATCATCATTAGTTTGAATGATTGACTTGAATTGTTCTTCTCTCGCCGAAATAAGGCTGTTTTTGCCAGAAGCAGTCATGTTTTAACACTGTAAGACCCAAATATCATTTTTACTCTTTTCTTGTGATTTCAACTCATTTTCAGCAGGCAACATGCATTTTCACTCATATTCAATCCCTGTAGTGATTTATTGATTCATCATCATTAGTTTGAATGATTGACTTGAATTGTTCTTTTCTCGCCGAAATAAGGCTGTTTTTGCCACAAGCAGTCATGTTTAACACTGTAAGACCCAAATATCATTTTGACTCTTTTCTTGTGATTTCAACTCATTAAAAGCAGGAAACATGCATTTTGACTGATATTCAATCCCTGTAGTGATTTATTGATTCATCATCATTAGTTTGAATGATTGACTTGAATTGTTCTTCTCTCGCCGAAATAAGGCTGTTTTTGCCACAAGCAGTCATGTTTAACACTGTAAGACCCAAATATCATTTTTACTCTTTTCTTGTGATTTCAACTCATTTTCAGCAGGCAACATGCATTTTCACTCATATTCAATCCCTGTAGTGATTTATTGATTCATCATCATTAGTTTGAATGATTGACTCGAATTGTTCTTTTCTCGCCGAAATAAGGCTGTTTTTGCCACAAGCAGTCATGTTTAACACTGTAAGACCCAAATATCATTTTGACTCTTTTCTTGTCATTTCAACTCATTAAAAGCAGGAAACATGCATTTTTACTGATATTCAATCCCTGTAGTGATTTATTGATTCATCATCATTAGTTTGAATGATTGGCTTGAATTGTTCTTCTCTCGCCGAAATAAGGCTGTTTTTGCCAGAAGCAGTCATGTTTTAACACTGTAAGACCCAAATATCATTTTTACTCTTTTCTTGTGATTTCAACTCATTTTCAGCAGGCAACGTGCATTTTCACTCATATTCAATCCCTGTAGTGATTTATTGATTCATCATCATTAGTTTGAATTATTGACTTGAATTGTTCTTCTCTCGCCGAAATAAGGCTGTTTTTGCCACAAGCAGTCATGTTTAACACTGTAAGACCCAAATATCATTTTGACTCTTTTCTTGTCATTTCAACTCATTAAAAGCAGGAAACATGCATTTTTACTGATATTCAATCCCTGTAGTGATTTATTGATTCATCATCATTAGTTTGAATGATTGGCTTGAATTGTTCTTCTCTCGCCGAAATAAGGCTGTTTTTGCCAGAAGCAGTCATGTTTTAACACTGTAAGACCCAAATATCATTTTGACTCTTTTCTTGTGATTTCAACTCATTTTCAGCAGGCAACATGCATTTTGACTGATATTCAATCCCTGTAGTGATTTATTGATTCATCATCATTAGTTTGAATGATTGACTTGAATTGTTCTTTTCTCGCCGAAATAAGGCTGTTTTTGCCAGAAGCAGTCATGTTTTAACACTGTAAGACCCAAATATCATTTTGACTCTTTTCTTGTCATTTCAACTCATTAAAAGCAGGAAACATGCATTTTTACTGATATTCAATCCCTGTAGTGATTTATTGATTCATCATCATTAGTTTGAATGATTGGCTTGAATTGTTCTTCTCTCGCCGAAATAAGGCTGTTTTTGCCAGAAGCAGTCATGTTTTAACACTGTAAGACCCAAATATCATTTTTACTCTTTTCTTGTGATTTCAACTCATTAAAAGCAGGAAACATGCATTTTGACTGATATTCAATCCCTGTAGTGATTTATTGATTCATCATCATTAGTTTGAATGATTGACTTGAATTGTTCTTCTCTCGCCGAAATAAGGCTGTTTTTGCCACAAGCAGTCATGTTTTAACACTGTAAGACCCAAATATCATTTTTACTCTTTTCTTGTGATTTCAACTCATTTTCAGCAGGCAACATGCATTTTCACTCATATTCAATCCCTGTAGTGATTTATTGATTCATCATCATTAGTTTGAATGATTGGCTTGAATTGTTCTTCTCTCGCCGAAATAAGGCTGTTTTTGCCAGAAGCAGTCATGTTTTAACACTGTAAGACCCAAATATCATTTTTACTCTTTTCTTGTGATTTCAACTCATTAAAAGCAGGAAACATGCATTTTGACTGATATTCAATCCCTGTAGTGATTTATTGATTCATCATCATTAGTTTGAATGATTGACTTGAATTGTTCTTTTCTCGCCGAAATAAGGCTGTTTTTGCCACAAGCAGTCATGTTTTAACACTGTAAGACCCAAATATCATTTTGACTCTTTTCTTGTGATTTCAACTCATTTTCAGCAGGCAACATGCATTTTCACTTATATTCAATCCCTGTAGTGATTTATTGATTCATCATCATTAGTTTGAATGATTGGCTTGAATTGTTCTTCTCTCGCCGAAATAAGGCTGTTTTTGCCAGAAGCAGTCATGTTTTAACACTGTAAGACCCAAATATCATTTTTACTCTTTTCTTGTGATTTCAACTCATTAAAAGCAGGAAACATGCATTTTGACTGATATTCAATCCCTGTAGTGATTTATTGATTCATCATCATTAGTTTGAATGATTGACTTGAATTGTTCTTTTCTCGCCGAAATAAGGCTGTTTTTGCCACAAGCAGTCATGTTTTAACACTGTAAGACCCAAATATCATTTTGACTCTTTTCTTGTGATATCAACTCATTAAAAGCAGGAAACATGCATTTTGACTGATATTCAATCCCTGTAGTGATTTATTGATTCATCATCATTAGTTTGAATGATTGACTTGAATTGTTCTTCTCTCGCCGAAATAAGGCTGTTTTTGCCAGAAGCAGTCATGTTTTAACACTGTAAGACCCAAATATCATTTTTACTCTTTTCTTGTGATTTCAACTCATTAAAAGCAGGAAACATGCATTTTGACTGATATTCAATCCCTGTAGTGATTTATTGATTCATCATCATTAGTTTGAATGATTGACTTGAATTGTTCTTCTCTCGCCGAAATAAGGCTGTTTTTGCCAGAAGCAGTCATGTTTTAACACTGTAAGACCCAAATATCATTTTTACTCTTTTCTTGTGATTTCAACTCATTAAAAGCAGGAAACATGCATTTTGACTGATATTCAATCCCTGTAGTGATTTATTGATTCATCATCATTAGTTTGAATGATTGACTTGAATTGTTCTTCTCTCGCCGAAATAAGGCTGTTTTTGCCACAAGCAGTCATGTTTTAACACTGTAAGACCCAAATATCATTTTTACTCTTTTCTTGTGATTTCAACTCATTTTCAGCAGGCAACATGCATTTTCACTCATATTCAACCCCTGTAGAGATTTATTGATTCATCATCATTAGTTTGAATGATTGACTTGAATTGTTCTTTTCTCGCCGAAATAAGGCTGTTTTTGCCACAAGCAGTCATGTTTTAACACTGTAAGACCCAAATATCATTTTGACTCTTTTCTTGTCATTTCAACTCATTAAAAGCAGGAAACATGCATTTTTACTGATATTCAATCCCTGTAGTGATTTATTGATTCATCATCATTAGTTTGAATGATTGGCTTGAATTGTTCTTCTCTCGCCGAAATAAGGCTGTTTTTGCCAGAAGCAGTCATGTTTTAACACTGTAAGACCCAAATATCATTTTTACTCTTTTCTTGTGATTTCAACTCATTAAAAGCAGGAAACATGCATTTTGACTGATATTCAATCCCTGTAGTGATTTATTGATTCATCATCATTAGTTTGAATGATTGGCTTGAATTGTTCTTCTCTCGCCGAAATAAGGCTGTTTTTGCCACAAGCAGTCATGTTTCAACACTGTAAGACCCAAATATCATTTTTACTCTTTTCTTGTGATTTCAACTCATTAAAAGCAGGAAACATGCATTTTGACTGATATTCAATCCCTGTAGTGATTTATTGATTCATCATCATTAGTTTGAATGATTGACTTGAATTGTTCTTTTCTCGCCGAAATAAGGCTGTTTTTGCCACAAGCAGTCATGTTTTAACACTGTAAGACCCAAATATCATTTTGACTCTTTTCTTGTGATATCAACTCATTAAAAGCAGGAAACATGCATTTTGACTGATATTCAATCCCTGTAGTGATTTATTGATTCATCATCATTAGTTTGAATGATTGACTTGAATTGTTCTTCTCTCGCCGAAATAAGGCTGTTTTTGCCAGAAGCAGTCATGTTTTAACACTGTAAGACCCAAATATCATTTTTACTCTTTTCTTGTGATTTCAACTCATTAAAAGCAGGAAACATGCATTTTGACTGATATTCAATCCCTGTAGTGATTTATTGATTCATCATCATTAGTTTGAATGATTGGCTTGAATTGTTCTTCTTCGCCGAAATAAGGCTGTTTTTGCCAGAAGCAGTCATGTTTTAACACTGTAAGACCCAAATATCATTTTTACTCTTTTCTTGTGATTTCAACTCATTTTCAGCAGGCAACATGCATTTTCACTCATATTCAATCCCTGTAGTGATTTATTGATTCATCATCATTAGTTTGAATGATTGACTTGAATTGTTCTTTTCTCGCCGAAATAAGGCTGTTTTTGCCACAAGCAGTCATGTTTAACACTGTAAGACCCAAATATCATTTTGACTCTTTTCTTGTCATTTTAACTCATTAAAAGCAGGAAACATGCATTTTTACTGATATTCAATCCCTGTAGTGATTTATTGATTCATCATCATTAGTTTGAATGATTGACTTGAATTGTTCTTTTCTCGCCGAAATAAGGCTGTTTTTGCCAGAAGCATTCATGTTTTAACACTGTAAGACCCAAATATCATTTTTACTCTTTTCTTGTGATTTCAACTCATTTTCAGCAGGCAACATGCATTTTCACTCATATTCAATCCCTGTAGTGATTTATTGATTCATCATCATTAGTTTGAATGATTGACTTGAATTGTTCTTTTCTCGCCGAAATAAGGCTGTTTTTGCCACAAGCAGTCATGTTTAACACTGTAAGACCCAAATATCATTTTGACTCTTTTCTTGTCATTTCAACTCATTAAAAGCAGGAAACATGCATTTTTACTGATATTCAATCCCTGTAGTGATTTATTGATTCATCATCATTAGTTTGAATGATTGGCTTGAATTGTTCTTCTCTCGCCGAAATAAGGCTGTTTTTGCCACAAGCAGTCATGTTTTAACACTGTAAAACCCAAATATCATTTTGACTCTTTTCTTGTGATATCAACTCATTAAAAGCAGGAAACATGCATTTTGACTGATATTCAATCCCTGTAGTGATTTATTGATTCATCATCATTAGTTTGAATGATTGACTTGAATTGTTCTTCTCTCGCCGAAATAAGGCTGTTTTTGCCAGAAGCAGTCATGTTTTAACACTGTAAGACCCAAATATCATTTTTACTCTTTTCTTGTGATTTCAACTCATTAAAAGCAGGAAACATGCATTTTGACTGATATTCAATCCCTGTAGTGATTTATTGATTCATCATCATTAGTTTGAATGATTGGCTTGAATTGTTCTTCTTCGCCGAAATAAGGCTGTTTTTGCCAGAAGCAGTCATGTTTTAACACTGTAAGACCCAAATATCATTTTTACTCTTTTCTTGTGATTTCAACTCATTTTCAGCAGGCAACATGCATTTTCACTCATATTCAATCCCTGTAGTGATTTATTGATTCATCATCATTAGTTTGAATGATTGACTTGAATTGTTCTTTTCTCGCCGAAATAAGGCTGTTTTTGCCACAAGCAGTCATGTTTAACACTGTAAGACCCAAATATCATTTTGACTCTTTTCTTGTCATTTTAACTCATTAAAAGCAGGAAACATGCATTTTTACTGATATTCAATCCCTGTAGTGATTTATTGATTCATCATCATTAGTTTGAATGATTGACTTGAATTGTTCTTTTCTCGCCGAAATAAGGCTGTTTTTGCCAGAAGCAGTCATGTTTTAACACTGTAAGACCCAAATATCATTTTTACTCTTTTCTTGTGATTTCAACTCATTTTCAGCAGGCAACATGCATTTTCACTCATATTCAATCCCTGTAGTGATTTATTGATTCATCATCATTAGTTTGAATGATTGACTTGAATTGTTCTTTTCTCGCCGAAATAAGGCTGTTTTTGCCACAAGCAGTCATGTTTAACACTGTAAGACCCAAATATCATTTTGACTCTTTTCTTGTCATTTCAACTCATTAAAAGCAGGAAACATGCATTTTTACTGATATTCAATCCCTGTAGTGATTTATTGATTCATCATCATTAGTTTGAATGATTGGCTTGAATTGTTCTTCTCTCGCCGAAATAAGGCTGTTTTTGCCAGAAGCAGTCATGTTTTAACACTGTAAAACCCAAATATCATTTTTACTCTTTTCTTGTGATTTCAACTCATTTTCAGCAGGCAACATGCATTTTCACTCATATTCAATCCCTGTAGTGATTTATTGATTCATCATCATTAGTTTGAATGATTGACTTGAATTGTTCTTTTCTCGCCGAAATAAGGCTGTTTTTGCCACAAGCAGTCATGTTTTAACACTGTAAGACCCAAATATCATTTTGACTCTTTTCTTGTCATTTCAACTCATTAAAAGCAGGAAACATGCATTTTTACTGATATTCAATCCCTGTAGTGATTTATTGATTCATCATCATTAGTTTGAATGATTGGCTTGAATTGTTCTTCTCTCGCCGAAATAAGGCTGTTTTTGCCACAAGCAGTCATGTTTTAACACTGTAAGACCCAAATATCATTTTTACTCTTTTCTTGTGATTTCAACTCATTAAAAGCAGGAAACATGCATTTTGACTGATGTTCAATCCCTGTAGTGATTTATTGATTCATCATCATTAGTTTGAATGATTGGCTTGAATTGTTCTTCTCTCGCCGAAATAAGGCTGTTTTTGCCAGAAGCAGTCATGTTTTAACACTGTAAGACCCAAATATCATTTTTACTCTTTTCTTGTGATTTCAACTCATTTTCAGCAGGCAACATGCATTTTCACTCATATTCAATCCCTGTAGTGATTTATTGATTCATCATCATTAGTTTGAATGATTGACTTGAATTGTTCTTTTCTCGCCGAAATAAGGCTGTTTTTGCCACAAGCAGTCATGTTTAACACTGTAAGACCCAAATATCATTTTGACTCTTTTCTTGTCATTTCAACTCATTAAAAGCAGGAAACATGCATTTTTACTGATATTCAATCCCTGTAGTGATTTATTGATTCATCATCATTAGTTTGAATGATTGGCTTGAATTGTTCTTCTCTCGCCGAAATAAGGCTGTTTTTGCCAGAAGCAGTCATGTTTTAACACTGTAAGACCCAAATATCATTTTTACTCTTTTCTTGTGATTTCAACTCATTTTCTGCAGGCAACATGCATTTTCACTCATATTCAATCCCTGTAGTGATTTATTGATTCATCATCATTAGTTTGAATGATTGACTTGAATTGTTCTTTTCTCGCCGAAATAAGGCTGTTTTTGCCACAAGCAGTCATGTTTAACACTGTAAGACCCAAATATCATTTTTAATCTTTTCTTGTGATTTCAACTCATTTTCAGCAGGCAACATGCATTTTCACTCATATTCAATCCCTGTAGTGATTTATTGATTCATCATCATTAGTTTGAATGATTGACTTGAATTGTTCTTTTCTCGCCGAAATAAGGCTGTTTTTGCCACAAGCAGTCATGTTTAACACTGTAAGACCCAAATATCATTTTGACTCTTTTCTTGTCATTTCAACTCATTAAAAGCAGGAAACATGCATTTTTACTGATATTCAATCCCTGTAGTGATTTATTGATTCATCATCATTAGTTTGAATGATTGGCTTGAATTGTTCTTCTCTCGCCGAAATAAGGCTGTTTTTGCCAGAAGCAGTCATGTTTTAACACTGTAAGACCCAAATATCATTTTTAATCTTTTCTTGTGATTTCAACTCATTTTCAGCAGGCAACATGCATTTTCACTCATATTCAATCCCTGTAGTGATTTATTGATTCATCATCATTAGTTTGAATGATTGACTTGAATTGTTCTTTTCTCGCCGAAATAAGGCTGTTTTTGCCACAAGCAGTCATGTTTAACACTGTAAGACCCAAATATCATTTTGACTCTTTTCTTGTCATTTCAACTCATTAAAAGCAGGAAACATGCATTTTTACTGATATTCAATCCCTGTAGTGATTTATTGATTCATCATCATTAGTTTGAATGATTGGCTTGAATTGTTCTTCTCTCGCCGAAATAAGGCTGTTTTTGCCAGAAGCAGTCATGTTTTAACACTGTAAGACCCAAATATCATTTTTACTCTTTTCTTGTGATTTCAACTCATTTTCAGCAGGCAACATGCATTTTCACTCATATTCAATCCCTGTAGTGATTTATTGATTCATCATCATTAGTTTGAATGATTGACTTGAATTGTTCTTTTCTCGCCGAAATAAGGCTGTTTTTGCCACAAGCAGTCATGTTTTAACACTGTAAGACCCAAATATCATTTTTACTCTTTTCTTGTCATTTCAACTCATTTTCAGCAGGCAACATGCATTTTCACTCATATTCAATCCCTGTAGTGATTTATTGATTCATCATCATTAGTTTGAATGATTGACTTGAATTGTTCTTTTCTCGCCGAAATAAGGCTGTTTTTGCCACAAGCAGTCATGTTTAACACTGTAAGACCCAAATATCATTTTTACTCTTTTCTTGTGATTTCAACTCATTTTCAGCAGGCAACATGCATTTTCACTCATATTCAATCCCTATAGTGATTTATTGATTCATCATCATTAGTTTGAATGATTGACTTGAATTGTTCTTTTCTCGCCGAAATAAGGCTGTTTTTGCCACAAGCAGTCATGTTTAACACTGTAAGACCCAAATATCATTTTGACTCTTTTCTTGTCATTTCAACTCATTAAAAGCAGGAAACATGCATTTTGACTGATATTCAATCCCTGTAGTGATTTATTGATTCATCATCATTAGTTTGAATGAGTGACTTGAATTGTTCTTCTCTCGCCGAAATGAGGCTGTTTTTGCCAGAAGCAGTCATGTTTTAACACTGTAAGACCCAAATATCATTTTTACTCTTTTCTTGTGATTTCAACTCATTTTCAGCAGTCAACATGCATTTTCACTCATATTCAATCCCTGTAGTGATTTATTGATTCATCATCATTAGTTTGAATGATTGACTTGAATTGTTCTTTTCTCGCCGAAATAAGGCTGTTTTTGCCACAAGCAGTCATGTTTAACACTGTAAGACCCAAATATCATTTTGACTCTTTTCTTGTCATTTCAACTCATTAAAAGCAGGAAACATGCATTTTTACTGATATTCAATCCCTGTAGTGATTTATTGATTCATCATCATTAGTTTGAATGATTGGCTTGAATTGTTCTTCTCTCGCCGAAATAAGGCTGTTTTTGCCACAAGCAGTCATGTTTTAACACTGTAAGACCCAAATATCATTTTTACTCTTTTCTTGTGATTTCAACTCATTTTCAGCAGGCAACATGCATTTTCACTCATATTCAATCCCTGTAGTGATTTATTGATTCATCATCATTAGTTTGAATGATTGACTTGAATTGTTCTTTTCTCGCCGAAATAAGGCTGTTTTTGCCACAAGCAGTCATGTTTAACACTGTAAGACCCAAATATCATTTTTACTCTTTTCTTGTGATTTCAACTCATTTTCAGCAGGCAACATGCATTTTCACTCATATTCAATCCCTGTAGTGATTTATTGATTCATCATCATTAGTTTGAATGATTGACTTGAATTGTTCTTTTCTCGCCGAAATAAGGCTGTTTTTGCCACAAGCAGTCATGTTTAACACTGTAAGACCCAAATATCATTTTGACTCTTTTCTTGTCATTTCAACTCATTAAAAGCAGGAAACATGCATTTTTACTGATATTCAATCCCTGTAGTGATTTATTGATTCATCATCATTAGTTTGAATGATTGGCTTGAATTGTTCTTCTCTCGCCGAAATAAGGCTGTTTTTGCCAGAAGCAGTCATGTTTTAACACTGTAAGACCCAAATATCATTTTTACTCTTTTCTTGTGATTTCAACTCATTTTCAGCAGGCAACATGCATTTTCACTCATATTCAATCCCTGTAGTGATTTATTGATTCATCATCATTAGTTTGAATGATTGACTTGAATTGTTCTTTTCTCGCCGAAATAAGGCTGTTTTTGCCACAAGCAGTCATGTTTAACACTGTAAGACCCAAATATCATTTTTACTCTTTTCTTGTGATTTCAACTCATTTTCAGCAGGTAACATGCATTTTCACTCATATTCAATCCCTGTAGTGATTTTTTGATTCATCATCATTAGTTTGAATGATTGACTTGAATTGTTCTTTTCTCGCCGAAATAAGGCTGTTTTTGCCACAAGCAGTCATGTTTAACACTGTAAGACCCAAATATCATTTTGACTCTTTTCTTGTCATTTCAACTCATTAAAAGCAGGAAACATGCATTTTTACTGATATTCAATCCCTGTAGTGATTTATTGATTCATCATCATTAGTTTGAATGATTGGCTTGAATTGTTCTTCTCTCGCCGAAATAAGGCTGTTTTTGCCAGAAGCAGTCATGTTTTAACACTGTAAGACCCAAATATCATTTTTACTCTTTTCTTGTGATTTCAACTCATTTTCAGCAGGCAACATGCATTTTCACTCATATTCAATCCCTGTAGTGATTTATTGATTCATCATCATTAGTTTGAATGATTGACTTGAATTGTTCTTTTCTCGCCGAAATAAGGCTGTTTTTGCCACAAGCAGTCATGTTTAACACTGTAAGACCCAAATATCATTTTTACTCTTTTCTTGTGATTTCAACTCATTTTCAGCAGGCAACATGCATTTTCACTCATATTCAATCCCTGTAGTGATTTATTGATTCATCATCATTAGTTTGAATGATTGACTTGAATTGTTCTTTTCTCGCCGAAATAAGGCTGTTTTTGCCACAAGCAGTCATGTTTAACACTGTAAGACCCAAATATCATTTTGACTCTTTTCTTGTCATTTCAACTCATTAAAAGCAGGAAACATGCATTTTTACTGATATTCAATCCCTGTAGTGATTTATTGATTCATCATCATTAGTTTGAATGATTGGCTTGAATTGTTCTTCTCTCGCCGAAATAAGGCTGTTTTTGCCAGAAGCAGTCATGTTTTAACACTGTAAGACCCAAATATCATTTTTACTCTTTTCTTGTGATTTCAACTCATTTTCAGCAGGCAACATGCATTTTCACTCATATTCAATCCCTGTAGTGATTTATTGATTCATCATCATTAGTTTGAATGATTGACTTGAATTGTTCTTTTCTCGCCGAAATAAGGCTGTTTTTGCCACAAGCAGTCATGTTTAACACTGTAAGACCCAAATATCATTTTTACTCTTTTCTTGTGATTTCAACTCATTTTCAGCAGGCAACATGCATTTTCACTCATATTCAATCCCTGTAGTGATTTATTGATTCATCATCATTAGTTTGAATGATTGGCTTGAATTGTTCTTCTCTCGCCGAAATAAGGCTGTTTTTGCCAGAAGCAGTCATGTTTTAACACTGTAAGACCCAAATATCATTTTTACTCTTTTCTTGTGATTTCAACTCATTAAAAGCAGGAAACATGCATTTTGACTGATATTCAATCCCTGTAGTGATTTATTGATTCATCATCATTAGTTTGAATGATTGACTTGAATTGTTCTTCTCTCGCCGAAATAAGGCTGTTTTTGCCACAAGCAGTCATGTTTTAACACTGTAAGACCCAAATATCATTTTGACTCTTTTCTTGTGATTTCAACTCATTAAAAGCAGGAAACATGCATTTTGACTGATATTCAATCCCTGTAGTGATTTATTGATTCATCATCATTAGTTTGAATGATTGGCTTGAATTGTTCTTCTCTCGCCGAAATAAGGCTGTTTTTGCCCGAAGCAGTAATGTTTTAACACTGTAAGACCCAAATATCATTTTGACTCTTTTCTTGTGATTTCAACTCATTAAAAGCAGGAAACATGCATTTTTACTGATATTCAATCCCTGTAGTGATTTATTGATTCCTCATCATTAGTTTGAATGATTGACTTAAATTCTTCTTCTCTCGCCGAAATAAGGCTGTTTTTGCCAGAAGCAGTCATGTTTTAACACTGTAAGACCCAAATATCATTTTTACTCTTTTCTTGTGATTTCAACTCATTTTCAGCAGGCAACATGCATTTTGACTGATATTCAATCCCTGTAGTGATTTATTGATTCATCATCATTAGTTTGAATGATTGACTTGAATTGTTCTTCTCTCGCCGAAATAAGGCTGTTTTTGCCAGAAGCAGTCATGTTTTAACACTGTAAGACCCAAATATCATTTTTACTCTTTTCTTGTGATTTCAACTCATTAAAAGCAGGAAACATGCATTTTGACTGATATTCAATCCCTGTAGTGATTTATTGATTCATCATCATTAGTTTGAATGATTGACTTGAATTGTTCTTCTCTCGCCGAAATAAGGCTGTTTTTGCCACAAGCAGTCATGTTTAACACTGTAAGACCCAAATATCATTTTGACTCTTTTCTTGTCATTTCAACTCATTAAAAGCAGGAAACATGCATTTTTACTGATATTCAATCCCTGTAGTGATTTATTGATTCATCATCATTAGTTTGAATGATTGGCTTGAATTGTTCTTCTCTCGCCGAAATAAGGCTGTTTTTGCCAGAAGCAGTCATGTTTTAACACTGTAAGACCCAAATATCATTTTTACTCTTTTCTTGTGATTTCAACTCATTAAAAGCAGGAAACATGCATTTTGACTGATATTCAATCCCTGTAGTGATTTATTGATTCATCATCATTAGTTTGAATGATTGACTTGAATTGTTCTTCTCTCGCCGAAATAAGGCTGTTTTTGCCACAAGCAGTCATGTTTTAACACTGTAAGACCCAAATATCATTTTGACTCTTTTCTTGTGATTTCAACTCATTTTCAGCAGGCAACATGCATTTTCACTCATATTCAATCCCTGTAGTGATTTATTGATTCATCATCATTAGTTTGAATGATTGGCTTGAATTGTTCTTCTCTCGCCGAAATAAGGCTGTTTTTGCCAGAAGCAGTCATGTTTTAACACTGTAAGACCCAAATATCATTTTTACTCTTTTCTTGTGATTTCAACTCATTAAAAGCAGGAAACATGCATTTTGACTGATATTCAATCCCTGTAGTGATTTATTGATTCATCATCATTAGTTTGAATGATTGACTTGAATTGTTCTTTTCTCGCCGAAATAAGGCTGTTTTTGCCACAAGCAGTCATGTTTTAACACTGTAAGACCCAAATATCATTTTGACTCTTTTCTTGTGATTTCAACTCATTTTCAGCAGGCAACATGCATTTTCACTCATATTCAATCCCTGTAGTGATTTATTGATTCATCATCATTAGTTTGAATGATTGGCTTGAATTGTTCTTCTCTCGCCGAAATAAGGCTGTTTTTGCCAGAAGCAGTCATGTTTTAACACTGTAAGACCCAAATATCATTTTTACTCTTTTCTTGTGATTTCAACTCATTAAAAGCAGGAAACATGCATTTTGACTGATATTCAATCCCTGTAGTGATTTATTGATTCATCATCATTAGTTTGAATGATTGACTTGAATTGTTCTTTTCTCGCCGAAATAAGGCTGTTTTTGCCACAAGCAGTCATGTTTTAACACTGTAAGACCCAAATATCATTTTGACTCTTTTCTTGTGATATCAACTCATTAAAAGCAGGAAACATGCATTTTGACTGATATTCAATCCCTGTAGTGATTTATTGATTCATCATCATTAGTTTGAATGATTGACTTGAATTGTTCTTCTCTCGCCGAAATAAGGCTGTTTTTGCCAGAAGCAGTCATGTTTTAACACTGTAAGACCCAAATATCATTTTTACTCTTTTCTTGTGATTTCAACTCATTAAAAGCAGGAAACATGCATTTTGACTGATATTCAATCCCTGTAGTGATTTATTGATTCATCATCATTAGTTTGAATGATTGACTTGAATTGTTCTTCTCTCGCCGAAATAAGGCTGTTTTTGCCAGAAGCAGTCATGTTTTAACACTGTAAGACCCAAATATCATTTTTACTCTTTTCTTGTGATTTCAACTCATTAAAAGCAGGAAACATGCATTTTGACTGATATTCAATCCCTGTAGTGATTTATTGATTCATCATCATTAGTTTGAATGATTGGCTTGAATTGTTCTTTTCTCGCCGAAATAAGGCTGTTTTTGCCACAAGCAGTCATGTTTAACACTGTAAGACCCAAATATCATTTTGACTCTTTTCTTGTCATTTCAACTCATTAAAAGCAGGAAACATGCATTTTTACTGATATTCAATCCCTGTAGTGATTTATTGATTCATCATCATTAGTTTGAATGATTGGCTTGAATTGTTCTTCTCTCGCCGAAATAAGGCTGTTTTTGCCAGAAGCAGTCATGTTTTAACACTGTAAGACCCAAATATCATTTTTACTCTTTTCTTGTCATTTCAACTCATTAAAAGCAGGAAACATGCATTTTGACTGATATTCAATCCCTGTAGTGATTTATTGATTCATCATCATTAGTTTGAATGAGTGACTTGAATTGTTCTTCTCTCGCCGAAATAAGGCTGTTTTTGCCAGAAGCAGTCATGTTTTAACACTGTAAGACCCAAATATCATTTTTACTCTTTTCTTGTGATTTCAACTCATTTTCAGCAGGCAACATGCATTTTCACTCATATTCAATCCCTGTAGTGATTTATTGATTCATCATCATTAGTTTGAATGATTGGCTTGAATTGTTCTTCTCTCGCCGAAATAAGGCTGTTTTTGCCAGAAGCAGTCATGTTTTAACACTGTAAGACCCAAATATCATTTTTACTCTTTTCTTGTGATTTCAACTCATTAAAAGCAGGAAACATGCATTTTGACTGATATTCAATCCCTGTAGTGATTTATTGATTCATCATCATTAGTTTGAATGATTGGCTTGAATTGTTCTTCTCTCGCCGAAATAAGGCTGTTTTTGCCAGAAGCAGTCATGTTTTAACACTGTAAGACCCAAATATCATTTTTAATCTTTTCTTGTGATTTCAACTCATTTTCAGCAGGCAACATGCATTTTCACTCATATTCAATCCCTGTAGTGATTTATTGATTCATCATCATTAGTTTGAATGATTGACTTGAATTGTTCTTTTCTCGCCGAAATAAGGCTGTTTTTGCCACAAGCATTCATGTTTTAACACTGTAAGACCCAAATATCATTTTGACTCTTTTCTTGTCATTTCAACTCATTAAAAGCAGGAAACATGCATTTTTACTGATATTCAATCCCTGTAGTGATTTATTGATTCATCATCATTAGTTTGAATGATTGGCTTGAATTGTTCTTCTCTCGCCGAAATAAGGCTGTTTTTGCCACAAGCAGTCATGTTTTAACACTGTAAGACCCAAATATCATTTTTACTCTTTTCTTGTGATTTCAACTCATTAAAAGCAGGAAACATGCATTTTCACTCATATTCAATCCCTGTAGTGATTTATTGATTCATCATCATTAGTTTGAATGATTGACTTGAATTGTTCTTTTCTCGCCGAAATAAGGCTGTTTTTGCCACAAGCAGTCATGTTTAACACTGTAAGACCCAAATATCATTTTCACTCTTTTCTTGTGATTTCAACTCATTTTCAGCAGGCAACATGCATTTTCACTCATATTCAATCCCTATAGTGATTTATTGATTTATCATCATTAGTTTGAATGATTGACTTGAATTGTTCTTTTCTCGCCGAAATAAGGCTGTTTTTGCCACAAGCAGTCATGTTTAACACTGTAAGACCCAAATATCATTTTGACTCTTTTCTTGTCATTTCAACTCATTAAAAGCAGGAAACATGCATTTTTACTGATATTCAATCCCTGTAGTGATTTATTGATTCATCATCATTAGTTTGAATGATTGGCTTGAATTGTTCTTCTCTCGCCGAAATAAGGCTGTTTTTGCCAGAAGCAGTCATGTTTTAACACTGTAAGACCCAAATATCATTTTTACTCTTTTCTTGTGATTTCAACTCATTAAAAGCAGGAAACATGCATTTTGACTGATATTCAATCCCTGTAGTGATTTATTGATTCATCATCATTAGTTTGAATGATTGGCTTGAATTGTTCTTCTCTCGCCGAAATAAGGCTGTTTTTGCCAGAAGCAGTCATGTTTTAACACTGTAAGACCCAAATATCATTTTTAATCTTTTCTTGTGATTTCAACTCATTTTCAGCAGGCAACATGCATTTTCACTCATATTCAATCCCTGTAGTGATTTATTGATTCATCATCATTAGTTTGAATGATTGACTTGAATTGTTCTTTTCTCGCCGAAATAAGGCTGTTTTTGCCACAAGCAGTCATGTTTAACACTGTAAGACCCAAATATCATTTTCACTTTTTTCTTGTGATTTCAACTCATTTTCAGCAGGCAACATGCATTTTCACTCATATTCAATCCCTGTAGTGATTTATTGATTTATCATCATTAGTTTGAATGATTGACTTGAATTGTTCTTTTCTCGCCGAAATAAGGCTGTTTTTGCCACAAGCAGTCATGTTTAACACTGTAAGACCCAAATATCATTTTGACTCTTTTCTTGTCATTTCAACTCATTAAAAGCAGGAAACATGCATTTTTACTGATATTCAATCCCTGTAGTGATTTATTGATTCATCATCATTAGTTTGAATGATTGGCTTGAATTGTTCTTCTCTCGCCGAAATAAGGCTGTTTTTGCCAGAAGCAGTCATGTTTTAACACTGTAAGACCCAAATATAATTTTTACTCTTTTCTTGTGATTTCAACTCATTAAAAGCAGGAAACATGCATTTTGACTTATATTCAATCCCTGTAGTGATTTATTGATTCATCATCATTAGTTTGAATGATTGACTTGAATTGTTCTTCTCTCGCCGAAATAAGGCTGTTTTTGCCAGAAGCAGTCATGTTTTAACACTGTAAGACCCAAATATCATTTTTACTCTTTTCTTGTCATTTCAACTCATTAAAAGCAGGAAACATGCATTTTGACTGATATTCAATCCCTGTAGTGATTTATTGATTCATCATCATTAGTTTGAATGAGTGACTTGAATTGTTCTTTTCTCGCCGAAATAAGGCTGTTTTTGCCACAAGCAGTCATGTTTAACACTGTAAGACCCAAATATCATTTTTACTCTTTTCTTGTGATTTCAACTCATTTTCAGCAGGCAACATGCATTTTCACTCATATTCAACCCCTGTAGTGATTTATTGATTCATCATCATTAGTTTGAATGATTGACTTGAATTGTTCTTTTCTCGCCGAAATAAGGCTGTTTTTGCCACAAGCATTCATGTTTTAACACTGTAAGACCCAAATATCATTTTTACTCTTTTCTTGTGATTTCAACTCATTTTCAGCAGGCAACATGCATTTTCACTCATATTCAATCCCTGTAGTGATTTATTGATTCATCATCATTAGTTTGAATGATTGACTTGAATTGTTCTTTTCTCGCCGAAATAAGGCTGTTTTTGCCACAAGCAGTCATGTTTAACACTGTAAGACCCAAATATCATTTTGACTCTTTTCTTGTCATTTCAACTCATTAAAAGCAGGAAACATGCATTTTGACTGATATTCAATCCCTGTAGTGATTTATTGATTCATCATCATTAGTTTGAATGATTGGCTTGAATTGTTCTTCTCTCGCCGAAATAAGGCTGTTTTTGCCAGAAGCAGTCATGTTTTAACACTGTAAGACCCAAATATCATTTTTACTCTTTTCTTGTCATTTCAACTCATTAAAAGCAGGAAACATGCATTTTGACTGATATTCAATCCCTGTAGTGATTTATTGATTCATCATCATTAGTTTGAATGATTGGCTTGAATTGTTCTTCTCTCGCCGAAATAAGGCTGTTTTTGCCAGAAGCAGTCATGTTTTAACACTGTAAGACCCAAATATCATTTTTAATCTTTTCTTGTGATTTCAACTCATTTTCAGCAGGCAACATGCATTTTCACTCATATTCAATCCCTGTAGTGATTTATTGATTCATCATCATTAGTTTGAATGATTGACTTGAATTGTTCTTTTCTCGCCGAAATAAGGCTGTTTTTGCCACAAGCATTCATGTTTTAACACTGTAAGACCGAAATATCATTTTTACTCTTTTCTTGTGATTTCAACTCATTTTCAGCAGGCAACATGCATTTTCACTCATATTCAATCCCTGTAGTGATTTATTGATTCATCATCATTAGTTTGAATGATTGACTTGAATTGTTCTTTTCTCGCCGAAATAAGGCTGTTTTTGCCACAAGCAGTCATGTTTAACACTGTAAGACCCAAATATCATTTTGACTCTTTTCTTGTCATTTCAACTCATTAAAAGCAGGAAACATGCATTTTTACTGATATTCAATCCCTGTAGTGATTTATTGATTCATCATCATTAGTTTGAATGATTGGCTTGAATTGTTCTTCTCTCGCCGAAATAAGGCTGTTTTTGCCACAAGCAGTCATGTTTTAACACTGTAAGACCCAAATATCATTTTTACTCTTTTCTTGTGATTTCAACTCATTAAAAGCAGGAAACATGCATTTTCACTCATATTCAATCCCTGTAGTGATTTATTGATTCATCATCATTAGTTTGAATGATTGACTTGAATTGTTCTTTTCTCGCCGAAATAAGGCTGTTTTTGCCACAAGCAGTCATGTTTAACACTGTAAGACCCAAATATCATTTTCACTCTTTTCTTGTGATTTCAACTCATTTTCAGCAGGCAACATGCATTTTCACTCATATTCAATCCCTATAGTGATTTATTGATTCATCATCATTAGTTTGAATGATTGGCTTGAATTGTTCTTCTCTCGCCGAAATAAGGCTGTTTTTGCCAGAAGCAGTCATGTTTTAACACTGTAAGACCCAAATATCATTTTTAATCTTTTCTTGTGATTTCAACTCATTTTCAGCAGGCAACATGCATTTTCACTCATATTCAATCCCTGTAGTGATTTATTGATTCATCATCATTAGTTTGAATGATTGACTTGAATTGTTCTTTTCTCGCCGAAATAAGGCTGTTTTTGCCACAAGCAGTCATGTTTAACACTGTAAGACCCAAATATCATTTTCACTCTTTTCTTGTGATTTCAACTCATTTTCAGCAGGCAACATGCATTTTCACTCATATTCAATCCCTATAGTGATTTATTGATTTATCATCATTAGTTTGAATGATTGACTTGAATTGTTCTTTTCTCGCCGAAATAAGGCTGTTTTTGCCACAAGCAGTCATGTTTAACACTGTAAGACCCAAATATCATTTTGACTCTTTTCTTGTCATTTCAACTCATTAAAAGCAGGAAACATGCATTTTTACTGATATTCAATCCCTGTAGTGATTTATTGATTCATCATCATTAGTTTGAATGATTGGCTTGAATTGTTCTTCTCTCGCCGAAATAAGGCTGTTTTTGCCAGAAGCAGTCATGTTTTAACACTGTAAGACCCAAATATAATTTTTACTCTTTTCTTGTGATTTCAACTCATTAAAAGCAGGAAACATGCATTTTGACTTATATTCAATCCCTGTAGTGATTTATTGATTCATCATCATTAGTTTGAATGATTGACTTGAATTGTTCTTCTCTCGCCGAAATAAGGCTGTTTTTGCCAGAAGCAGTCATGTTTAACACTGTAAGACCCAAATATCATTTTGACTCTTTTCTTGTCATTTCAACTCATTAAAAGCAGGAAACATGCATTTTTACTGATATTCAATCCCTGTAGTGATTTATTGATTCATCATCATTAGTTTGAATGATTGGCTTGAATTGTTCTTCTCTCGCCGAAATAAGGCTGTTTTTGCCACAAGCAGTCATGTTTTAACACTGTAAGACCCAAATATCATTTTTACTCTTTTCTTGTGATTTCAACTCATTAAAAGCAGGAAACATGCATTTTCACTCATATTCAATCCCTGTAGTGATTTATTGATTCATCATCATTAGTTTGAATGATTGACTTGAATTGTTCTTTTCTCGCCGAAATAAGGCTGTTTTTGCCACAAGCAGTCATGTTTAACACTGTAAGACCCAAATATCATTTTCACTCTTTTCTTGTGATTTCAACTCATTTTCAGCAGGCAACATGCATTTTCACTCATATTCAATCCCTATAGTGATTTATTGATTCATCATCATTAGTTTGAATGATTGGCTTGAATTGTTCTTCTCTCGCCGAAATAAGGCTGTTTTTGCCAGAAGCAGTCATGTTTTAACACTGTAAGACCCAAATATCATTTTTAATCTTTTCTTGTGATTTCAACTCATTTTCAGCAGGCAACATGCATTTTCACTCATATTCAATCCCTGTAGTGATTTATTGATTCATCATCATTAGTTTGAATGATTGACTTGAATTGTTCTTTTCTCGCCGAAATAAGGCTGTTTTTGCCACAAGCAGTCATGTTTAACACTGTAAGACCCAAATATCATTTTCACTCTTTTCTTGTGATTTCAACTCATTTTCAGCAGGCAACATGCATTTTCACTCATATTCAATCCCTATAGTGATTTATTGATTTATCATCATTAGTTTGAATGATTGACTTCAATTGTTCTTTTCTCGCCGAAATAAGGCTGTTTTTGCCACAAGCAGTCATGTTTAACACTGTAAGACCCAAATATCATTTTGACTCTTTTCTTGTCATTTCAACTCATTAAAAGCAGGAAACATGCATTTTTACTGATATTCAATCCCTGTAGTGATTTATTGATTCATCATCATTAGTTTGAATGATTGGCTTGAATTGTTCTTCTCTCGCCGAAATAAGGCTGTTTTTGCCAGAAGCAGTCATGTTTTAACACTGTAAGACCCAAATATAATTTTTACTCTTTTCTTGTGATTTCAACTCATTAAAAGCAGGAAACATGCATTTTGACTTATATTCAATCCCTGTAGTGATTTATTGATTCATCATCATTAGTTTGAATGATTGACTTGAATTGTTCTTCTCTCGCCGACATAAGGCTGTTTTTGCCAGAAGCAGTCATGTTTTAACACTGTAAGACCCAAATATAATTTTTACTCTTTTCTTGTGATTTCAACTCATTAAAAGCAGGAAACATGCATTTTGACTTATATTCAATCCCTGTAGTGATTTATTGATTCATCATCATTAGTTTGAATGATTGGCTTGAATTGTTCTTCTCTCGCCGAAATAAGGCTGTTTTTGCCAGAAGCAGTCATGTTTTAACACTGTAAGACCCAAATATCATTTTTACTCTTTTCTTGTCATTTCAACTCATTAAAAGCAGGAAACATGCATTTTGACTGATATTCAATCCCTGTAGTGATTTATTGATTCATCATCATTAGTTTGAATGAGTGACTTGAATTGTTCTTCTCTCGCCGAAATAAGGCTGTTTTTGCCAGAAGCAGTCATGTTTTAACACTGTAAGACCCAAATATCATTTTTACTCTTTTCTTGTGATTTCAACTCATTAAAAGCAGGAAACATGCATTTTGACTTATATTCAATCCCTGTAGTGATTTATTGATTCATCATCATTAGTTTGAATGATTGACTTGAATTGTTCTTCTCTCGCCGAAATAAGGCTGTTTTTGCCAGAAGCAGTCATGTTTTAACACTGTAAGACCCAAATATCATTTTTACTCTTTTCTTGTCATTTCAACTCATTAAAAGCAGGAAACATGCATTTTGACTGATATTCAATCCCTGTAGTGATTTATTGATTCATCATCATTAGTTTGAATGAGTGACTTGAATTGTTCTTTTCTCGCCGAAATAAGGCTGTTTTTGCCACAAGCAGTCATGTTTAACACTGTAAGACCCAAATATCATTTTTACTCTTTTCTTGTGATTTCAACTCATTTTCAGCAGGGCAACATGCATTTTCACTCATATTCAACCCCTGTAGTGATTTATTGATTCATCATCATTAGTTTGAATGATTGACTTGAATTGTTCTTTTCTCGCCGAAATAAGGCTGTTTTTGCCACAAGCATTCATGTTTTAACACTGTAAGACCCAAATATCATTTTTACTCTTTTCTTGTGATTTCAACTCATTTTCAGCAGGCAACATGCATTTTCACTCATATTCAATCCCTGTAGTGATTTATTGATTCATCATCATTAGTTTGAATGATTGACTTGAATTGTTCTTTTCTCGCCGAAATAAGGCTGTTTTTGCCACAAGCAGTCATGTTTAACACTGTAAGACCCAAATATCATTTTGACTCTTTTCTTGTCATTTCAACTCATTAAAAGCAGGAAACATGCATTTTGACTGATATTCAATCCCTGTAGTGATTTATTGATTCATCATCATTAGTTTGAATGATTGGCTTGAATTGTTCTTCTCTCGCCGAAATAAGGCTGTTTTGTGCCAGAAGCAGTCATGTTTTAACACTGTAAGACCCAAATATCATTTTTACTCTTTTCTTGTCATTTCAACTCATTAAAAGCAGGAAACATGCATTTTGACTGATATTCAATCCCTGTAGTGATTTATTGATTCATCATCATTAGTTTGAATGAGTGACTTGAATTGTTCTTCTCTCGCCGAAATAAGGCTGTTTTTGCCACAAGCAGTCATGTTTTAACACTGTAAGACCCAAATATCATTTTTACTCTTTTCTTGTGATTTCAACTCATTAAAAGCAGGAAACATGCATTTTGACTGATATTCAATCCCTGTAGTGATTTATTGATTCATCATCATTCGTTTGAATGATTGACTTGAATTGTTCTTCTCTCGCCGAAATAAGGCTGTTTTTGCCAGAAGCAGTAATGTTTTAACACTGTAAGACCCAAATATCATTTTTAATCTTTTCTTGTGATTTCAACTCATTTTCAGCAGGCAACATGCATTTTCACTCATATTCAATCCCTGTAGTGATTTATTGATTCATCATCATTAGTTTGAATGATTGACTTGAATTGTTCTTTTCTCGCCGAAATAAGGCTGTTTTTGCCACAAGCAGTCATGTTTAACACTGTAAGACCCAAATATCATTTTGACTCTTTTCTTGTCATTTCAACTCATTAAAAGCAGGAAACATGCATTTTGACTGATATTCAATCCCTGTAGTGATTTATTGATTCATCATCATTAGTTTGACTGATTGGCTTGAATTGTTCTTCTCTCGCCGAAATAAGGCTGTTTTTGCCAGAAGCAGTCATGTTTTAACACTGTAAGACCCAAATATCATTTTTACTCTTTTCTTGTGATTTCAACTCATTAAAAGAGGGAAACATGCATTTTGACTTATATTCAATCCCTGTAGTGATTTATTGATTCATCATCATTAGTTTGAATGATTGACTTGAATTGTTCTTCTCTCGCCGAAATAAGGCTGTTTTTGCCAGAAGCAGTCATGTTTTAACACTGTAAGACCCAAATATCATTTTTACTCTTTTCTTGTGATTTCAACTCATTAAAAGCAGGAAACATGCATTTTGACTGATATTCAATCCCTGTAGTGATTTATTGATTCATCATCATTAGTTTGAATGATTGACTTGAATTGTTCTTCTCTCTCGCCGAAATAAGGCTGTTTTTTGCCAGAAGCAGTAATGTTTTAAACACTGTAAGACCCAAATATCATTTTTAAATCTTTTCTTGTGATTTCAACTGATTTTCAGCAGGGCAACATGCATTTTCACTCATATTCAATCCCTGTAGTGATTTATTGATTCATCATCATTAGTTTGAAATGATTGACTTGAATTGTTCTCTTCTCGCCGAAATAAGGCTGTTTTTTTCCACAAGCAGTCATGTTTAACACTGTAAGACCCAAATATCATTTTGACTCTTTTCTTGTCATTTCAACTCATTAAAAAGCAGGAAACATGCATTTTTACTGATATTCAATCCCTGTAGTGATTTATTGATTCATCATCATTAGTTTGAATGATTGACTTAAATTGTTCTTCTCCTCGCCGAAATAAAGGCTGTTTTTGCCAGAAGCAGTCATGTTTTAACACTGTAAGACCCAAATATCATTTTTAATCTTTTTCTTGTGATTTCAACTCATTTTCAGCAGGCAACATGCATTTTCACTCATATCCAATCCCTGTAGTGATTTATTGATTCATCATCATTAGTTTGAATGATTGACTTGAATTGTTCTTTTCTCGCCGAAATAAGGCTGTTTTTGCCACAAGCAGTCATGTTTAACACTGTAAAGACCCAAAATATCATTTTGACTCTTTTCTTGTCATTTCAACTCATTAAAAGCAGGAAACATGCATTTTGACTTATATTCAATCCCTGTAGTGATTTATTGATTCATCATCATTAGTTTGAATGATTGACTTGAATTGTTCTTCTCCTCGCCGAAATAAGGCTGTTTTTGCCAGAAGCAGTCATGTTTTAAACACTGTAAGACCCAAATATCATTTTTTACTCTTTTCTTGTGATTTCAACTCATTAAAAGCAGGAAACATGCATTTTGACTGATATTCAATCCCTGTAGTGATTTATTGATTCATCATCATTAGTTTGAATGATTGACTTGAATTGTTCTTCTCTCGCTGAAATAAGGCTGTTTTTGCCACAAGCAGTCATGTTTTAACACTGTAAGACCCAAATATCATTTTGACTCTTTTCTTGTCATTTCAACTCATTTTCAGCAGGAAACATGCATTTTGACTGATATTCAATCCCTGTAGTGATTTATTGATTCATCATCATTAGTTTGAAATGATTGACTTGAATTGTTCTTCTCTCGCCGAAATAAGGCTGTTTTTGCCAGAAGCAGTCATGTTTTAACACTGTAAGACCCAAATATCATTTTTAAATCTTTTCTTGTGATTTAAAACTCATTTTCAGCAGGCAACATGCATTTTCACTCATATTCAATCCCTGTAGTGATTTATTTGATTCATCATCATTAGTTTGAATGATTGACTTGAATTGTTCTTTTCTCGCCGAAATAAGGCTGTTTTTGCCACAAGCAGTCATGTTTAACACTGTAAGACCCAAATATCATTTTTACTCTTTTCTTGTGATTTCAACTCATTTTCAGCAGGCAACATGCATTTTCACTCATATTCAACCCCTGTAGTGATTTATTGATTCATCATCATTAGTTTGAATGATTGACTTGAATTGTTCTTTTCTCGCCGAAATAAGGCTGTTTTTGCCACAAGCAGTCATGTTTTAACACTGTAAGACCCAAATATCATTTTTACTCTTTTCTTGTCATTTCAACTCATTAAAAGCAGGAAACATGCATTTTGACTGATATTCAATCCCTGTAGTGATTTATTGATTCATCATCATTAGTTTGAATGAGTGACTTGAATTGTTCTTCTCTCGCCGAAATAAGGCTGTTTTTGCCAGAAGCAGTAATGTTTTAACACTGTAAGACCCAAATATCATTTTTAATCTTTTCTTGTGATTTCAACTCATTTTCAGCAGGCAACATGCATTTTCACTCATATTCAATCCCTGTAGTGATTTATTGATTCATCATCATTAGTTTGAATGATTGACTTGAAATTGTTCTTTTCTCGCCGAAATAAGCCTGTTTTTGCCACAAGCAGTCATGTTTAACACTGTAAGACCCAAATATCATTTTGACTCTTTTCTTGTCATTTCAACTCATTAAAAGCAGGAAACATGCATTTTTACTGATATTCAATCCCTGTAGTGATTTATTGATTCATCATCATTAGTTTGAATGATTGACTTGAATTGTTCTTCTCTCGCCGAAATAAGGCTGTTTTTGCCAGAAGCAGTCATGTTTTAACACTGTAAGACCCAAATATCATTTTTAATCTTTTCTTGTGATTTCAACTCATTTTCAGCAGGCAACATGCATTTTCACTCATATTCAATCCCTGTAGTGATTTATTGATTCATCATCATTAGTTTGAATGATTGACTTGAATTGTTCTTTTCTCGCCGAAATAAGGCTGTTTTTGCCACAAGCAGTCATGTTTAACACTGTAAGACCCAAATATCATTTTTTACTCTTTTCTTGTGATTTCAACTCATTTTCAGCAGGCAACATGCATTTTCACTCATATTCAACCCCTGTAGTGATTTATTGATTCATCATCATTAGTTTGAATGATTGACTTGAATTGTTCTTTTCCCTCGCCGAAATAAGGCTGTTTTTTGCCACAAGCAGTCATGTTTTAAACACTGTAAGACCCAAATATCATTTTTACTCTTTTCTTGTCATTTCAACTCATTAAAAGCAGGAAACATGCATTTTGACTGATATTCAATCCCTGTAGTGATTTATTGATTCATCATCATTAGTTTGAATGAGTGACTTGAATTGTTCTTCTCTCGCCGAAATAAGGCTGTTTTTGCCAGAAGCAGTAATGTTTTAACACTGTAAGACCCAAATATCATTTTTACTCTTTTCTTGTGATTTCAACTCATTAAAAGCAGGAAACATGCATTTTGACTTATATTCAATCCCTGTAGTGATTTATTGATTCATCATCATTAGTTTGAATGATTGACTTGAATTGTTCTTCTCTCGCCGAAATAAGGCTGTTTTTGCCAGAAGCAGTCATGTTTTAACACTGTAAGACCCAAATATCATTTTTTACTCTTTTCTTGTCATTTCAACTCATTAAAAGCAGGAAACATGCATTTTGAGTGATATTCAATCCCTGTAGTGATTTATTGATTCATCATCATTAGTTTGAATGAGTGACTTGAATTGTTCTTCTCTCGCCGAAATAAGGCTGTTTTTGCCAGAAGCAGTAATGTTTTTAAACACTGTAAGACCCAAATATCATTTTTAATCTTTTCTTGTGATTTCAACTCATTTTCAGCAGGCAACATGCATTTTCACTCATATTCAATTCCCTGTAGTGATTTATTGATTAATCATCATTAGTTTGAATGATTGACTTGAATTGTTCTTTTCTCGCCGAAATAAGGCTGTTTTTGCCACAAGCAGTCATGTTTAACACTGTAAGACCCAAATATCATTTTGACCTCTTTTCTTGTCATTTCAACTCATTAAAAGCAGGAAACATGCATTTTGACTGATATTCAATCCCTGTAGTGATTTATTGATTCATCATCATTAGTTTGAATGATTGGCTTGAATTGTTCTTCTCTCGCCGAAATAAGGCTGTTTTTGCCAGAAGCAGTCATGTTTTAACACTGTAAGACCCCAAATATCATTTTTACTCTTTTCTTGTGATTTCAACTCATTAAAAGCAGGAAACATGCATTTTGACTTATATTCAATCCCTGTAGTGATTTATTGATTCATCATCATTAGTTTTGAATGATTGACTTGAATTGTTCTTCTCTTCGCCGAAATAAAGGCTGTTTTTGCCAGAAGCAGTCATGTTTTAACACTGTAAGACCCAAATATCATTTTTACTCTTTTCTTGTGATTTCAACTCATTAAAAGCAGGAAACATGCATTTTGACTGATATTCAATCCCTGTAGTGATTTATTGATTCATCATCATTAGTTTGAAATGATTGACTTGAATTGTTCTTCTCTCGCCGAAATAAGGCTGTTTTTGCCAGAAGCAGTCATGTTTTAACACTGTAAGACCCAAATATCATTTTTACTCTTTTCTTGTGATTTCAACTCATTTTCATCAGGCAACATGCATTTTCACTCATATTCAACCCCTGTAGTGATTTATTGATTCATCATCATTAGTTTGAATGATTGACTTGAATTGTTCTTCTTCCTCGCCGAAATAAGGCTGTTTTTGCCACAAGCAGTCATGTTTTAACACTGTAAGACCCAAATATCATTTTGACTCTTTTCTTGTCATTTCAACTCATTAAAAGCAGGAAACATGCATTTTTACTGATATTCAATCCCTGTAGTGATTTATTGATTCATCATCATTAGTTTGAATGATTGGCTTGAATTGTTCTTCTCTCGCCGAAATAAGGCTGTTTTTGCCAGAAGCAGTCATGTTTTAAAACACTGTAAGAACCCAAATATCATTTTTAAATCTTTTCTTGTGATTTCAACTCATTTTCAGCAGGCAACATGCATTTTGACTCATATTCAATCCCTGTAGTGATTTATTGATTCATCATCATTAGTTTGAATGATTGACTTGAATTGTTCTTTTCTCGCCGAAATAAGGGCTGTTTTTGCCACAAGCAGTCATGTTTTAACACTGTAAGACCCAAATATCATTTTGACTCTTTTCTTGTCATTTCAACTCATTAAAAGCAGGAAACATGCATTTTTACTGATATTCAATCCCTGTAGTGATTTATTGATTCATCATCATTAGTTTGAATGATTGGCTTGAATTGTTCTTCTCTCGCCGAAATAAGGCTGTTTTTGCCAGAAGCAGTCATGTTTTAAACACTGTAAGACCCAAATATCATTTTTAATCTTTTCTTGTGATTTCAACTCATTTTCAGCAGGCAACATGCATTTTCACTTCATATTCAAATCCCTGTAGTGATTTATTGATTCATCATCATTAGTTTGAATGATTGACTTGAATTGTTCTTTTCTCGCCGAAATAAGGCTGTTTTTGCCACAAGCAGTCATGTTTAACACTGTAAGACCCAAATATCATTTTTACTCTTTTCTTGTGATTTCAACTCATTTTCAGCAGGCAACATGCATTTTCACTCATATTCAACCCCTGTAGTGATTTATTGATTCATCATCATTAGTTTGAATGATTGACTTGAATTGTTCTTT
>NW_026739051.1:12500-27500 GCF_030273125.1 Centropristis striata
AAATAAGAGGGGAGAGTTCATATTACATTTTGCGCAAATAAAAAGGCGAATAGCCGAATAGGCGAACAGAGCCTATAAAAGGGGTGACAGCTCACAGAGAGCTCATTCTGGCTCTGGCGCTCATACTGATCAGACCATTGTCCAGCTACCTGACAAATATAGAAGTTTTTAGTGTGTCATTGGCCTGAGGAAGACCCTAGGAAGGGTCGAAACGTTGCCCGGACACACCCTCCCTTAGTTGTTTATTGTTTTCTTTTATAAATACATTGTTTTTATTTTCTTAAAAATCTTTTTTTATTTTTTGAATTTTAATTCATATTTTCATTAAAAAAATATATTCTTAAACCCACCCAAAGTGATGGGTGAGTTTTTTGAGGGGGATTGGACTCTCGTCCAGCGCGGCGGACGCCGCAGACGAGATCGCGAGCCACCCCAGCAGTACGGGAGGGGGGGGCGGATGGCGCGTGCACCTCCCATCTCCAGATGGGGATGGGATCAGTCCCCTCACCCTAACCGGCCAGTGCCTCCACCCCGTACCTCCCGATACTACGGTCCCCAAAGAGGATCCAGGTCGTTTGCGGACGTGGTCCGCCAGGAGTTTCGAGGACCTCCTCGTAGATTGGTTTCTCCGCGAGCTGATAGGTCCGATGGGATTAAGAGACAGGCAGCGGGTCCACAATTTCGATTGTTGACTCGGAAACTGCACACAGTTATCAAGATGGTGCATCATCTTCAGAATGTGGCACCCAAGACGGGGAGACAGCCACCCAGGATGATTACTAAGATGGTGGACATCCTGTCAGGGATGATAAGACCAGCTTCCCCCACCGACAAAACGATGGGGATGATCAAGGGGAATGCAGAAAACTGGGGTTATAATACCCAGCTTATTCTGCAAGATCACTACGAGGACAGTTTGGCAACGCTGTTGGAGGAGATTCCCGGGCTCTCAGTGCGTGGTTGGAAGGAGTCTTTTGAGGTGGCGGTCAGATGGGCCAAACGGAATTTGCCGCATGTTAATCAAGAGTCCATTGACCATGCACAGGCCCTTATTACGGCCAGATTGGATGGTGACAACCAACCACAGCCTGTTCGAGATCAGTCTCGAGGACCGATTGGAGCCACCAGCCGGGGAGCAGACCAGGCTCCACCTCCACCCCCACCTCCAACTCCGCCACCACCACCACCTCCACCTCCGCCACCACCACCAATACCACCACAGGCGGAGTCTCCCCAACAACAAGGAGCACAGTCTCTGATGACAGTAGAGCCCCCTCAGATTCAGGCTCCACCACAACCTCCGCGAATGGACGCTCTGGAGCAAAGACAGCCCGGAGCCCGGAAACGCAGAGGGGTAGTCTTTACAGAAGACTTGTTCCTGGATCTGGCGGATGATGGACAGGGGGGTTCTCCGGTATCTCCACGGGTTCACAGGTCTGCCCTAGACGAGTTGGTGGATTTGTTGGGCTCCCCAGAGCAGATAAGATGGGGTGAACCGACTGGCGCAACGCCTCCAGTAGGTCAGGATGATTTGGTGGGGGACAGCGTAACAGAGGGGGCGCAAATGGTGGTCCCAGTCCAGGTTCACCAGGCAGATGATGACCAGGGGGATTCCCAGCCGGATAGTGACCAGGAGGATTCCCAACTCGTAGCAGCGGACGATACGTCCACTTCAATACAGCGTCAGAGACCCAGACGACACCCCAATTCGGAACGCAAAATGATTGATTGGGATCTCAAGGTGACGCGGAAATGGCTAATAGTGGGGGACTCAAATTTGTCCAGAATCCCATCATATGACATCCCGGACCTACAAATTGAGGCTTACCCCGGGGCCAATTTCCGGCACGCAGAGGCCTTGATGTACAAGGCTACCTCCAGTGTAACAGTGGAAAAGGTCATTTTGTCATTCGGACTTAACCACAGGAGACAGAAGGCGAAGGAAACGTCTGTGAAGCAGCTACAAGGAGCGGTGAGAGCTGCTAGAAGGAAGTTTCCTTATGCTGAGGTTTGGATCCCCCAGATCAGTTTTTCTTCTGCCTTGTCCAGAGATGAGAAACAGACCCTCAAGATCCTGAATGGATACACGGAGAGGAATTTTCTCTCTCTTGCTCCACTTGATGAGGGGGACTTCCGTACGGAGGTTGATAACGTCCACTGGACTAAGAGGACAGGAAGAGCTATGCTTGCACATTGGGCAGCCTCGTTAAACTTAACCGCCCTCTAAGTCTAACACCAGAGGGGGTTGAGGAACCTCGGTCCCTGTCTGTGGAGAATGTTTTGGTCTTAGCCAAGAACTTTCAGATCTCCAAAACACAGAGGGACCTTTTGAGCAGAGGTTTGACCTTCGTCCCATCTCTGGACATAGGTAAAAATCAAAAAGTCCAGTTTCAATTGGATTTACAACATTATCACAGGAAAATACAATTGGCTACTTACTTTAAAATTTCAACCAACAGGGACGTACCACCATTTATGGGGCATTCAAACTGGACTCCTCCATCGGACAAGCTCCCAGTGGAGGTTCTTGATCTGATGGCAGAGGATAAACATACATTTAAAATACATTTTAAACCAATGCAGGAGAAATTTAATTTGTCTATAGAGGAAGTTAGGGCTCTCAGAGAGTTGCAACATTTAAAACAGATTGTGATAAAGCCTGCTGACAAAGGGGCAACAGTTGTCATATTGGATAGAGATCAATATATATTAGAGGCAGAAAGACAATTGAATGATCCGGTTTATTATAGGAAATTAGACCAACCCATTTTTTTAGACACTATCCCTTTAATTGATGATATTTTACAGAGATTAAAAACCAAGAAATTCATTAATGAAAAGCAAAGGAAATATTTAAAAGGTGATTCACAACCGAGGGAAAGACGTTTTTATACTCTTCCCAAAATTCATAAAGATCCAAATAGTTGGACTGTTCCTTTTGAATTGCCCCCTGGACGTCCTATTGTCTCTGACTGTGGTAGTGAGACCTACTACACGGCAGAGTACTTGGATTTTTACCTCAATCCGCTCTCTACCAGACATCCTGCTTACTTGAAGGACACTTATCATTTTATTGAGGTTATTAGGAGTTTGAGGATCCCGTCCAATTCTCACTTTTTTTCGATGGATGTGGCCAGCTTATATACAAATATAGATATTGCTAGTGGTATCAATGCAGTTAAAAAATGTTTTGCTAGATACCCAGATCCCCTCCGGCCAGATGAGGAGCTGATACAGCTGTTGGAAATAAATTTAATGAGAAATGACTTTGTTTTTAATGAACAGTTTTATTTGCAAATAAAGGGTACGGCAATGGGCAAGAAATTTGCTCCTGCCTACGCCAACATTTTTATGGCCAATTGGGAGGAGGAGGTTTTTCGTAAGTGCCACAAGAAGCCATTGCATTATTTACGTTATTTAGACGATATATGGGGAGTTTGGACGGGCTCCAAGGAGGAGTTCCAAATATTTCTGGACACTCTAAACTCTCATGACCCCTCTATCCAACTCACGGCGGAAGTGCAGGAACAGTCGGTGGATTTCCTGGACACCACGGTTTATAAGGGACACGATTTTCAGGAAACACACAAATTGGATGTTAAGGTGTTTTTTAAGAAGACTGATACACACGCCTTGTTGTACAAGACGAGTTTCCACCCACGCCACACCTTTAAGGGTATTGTCAAATCCCAAATTTTACGTTTTAGAAGGATTTGTACCCGGGATGAAACCTTTATGGAGGCTGTTCATATTCTTTTTGAAGCCTTACGAGACAGAGGGTACACTAGATCGTTTTTGAGACACTGTTTTAAAACTTTTGACGTGAAAAGGAAAAGGGGTCAGGAGAGTCCAATCCCTTTGATTACCACTTTTTCAACTATGAGTACAGTTTTGAACTGGAAGTTTAAAGACAATTTTAACAAGCTTATTGGGGAATCTGGAATTCTTCCAGACTCCAGAGTGATTTCGGCCTACAGGAGGAATAGAAATTTGCGAGATCTCCTTGTTAGAGCAAAGTTACCATCTTTGATAAGGGACAAACCCCAGTTGTTGGATGTTCAGTTTTGTCATTTGAAGTTCATAAAAAATCTGAAGGAGAAAACTACTTTCAAAATCTCACAGGAGTTTAGCACCCGATCTAAGAATTGCGTTTATGCTTTATTTTGTGCCAAGTGTGGTATTAAGTATGTCGGGGAAACTGAAGATGCTTTGTCTAAATGTATGTATCAACATCGGTACGACATTAGAAACAAGAGACATGTGGAAACACCATTAGTTGCACATTTTTTGATCCACGGTTTGGACTCTGTCAGGATGGCTGGACTGCAAAAGAATACCAATTGGACAGATTGGGAACGAAAGAAAATTGAGCGATATTGGATTGATCTTCTCAAAACAAGGGAACCTCATGGTTTAAATTTGAAGACCAAGTAGAACTCTTCCTTTTTAATTCTTACCCCGATTTGTAACCTCTAACCCTAACCCAAGCCCTAACCCTAACCCTAATTATTTGGCCCTAACCCTAACCCTAATTATTTGGCTCTAACCCTAACCCAACCCCTAACCCTAAACCTAATTACTTGGCCCTAACCCTAACCCAAACCCTAACCCTAACCCTAATTATTTGGCTCTAACCCTAACCCAACCCCTAACCCAACCCCTAACCCTAAACCTAATTATTTGGCCCTAACCCTAACCCAAACCCTAACCCTAAACCTAATTATTTGGCCCTAACCCTAACCCAAACCCTAACCCTAACCCTAATTATTTGGCTCTAACCCTAACCCTAACCCCACCCAAACCCTAACCCTAATTATTTGGCTCTTAACCTAACCCTAACCCCACCGTTTAACCCTAACCCTAACCACTTTCTACACTGGCCCTAACCCTAACCACTTTACCTAACCCCTACCCGGTTCTTTAGCCCTAACCCTAACCACATTCTATCCTGGCCCTAACCCTAACCACTTTCTCTAACCCTATGGTTTGGCCTCAACCCTAATTACATTGTGTTTGTTTATTTATTACATTTCATTACATTTTTTTAAAAAAAATCATTAAAAAACTATTAAAAAATTAAATATGGTGGGGTAGAACTAGTACTAACATATTGATTTATATCTAAATTACATTTAAAAGGCATTATAAATTGATATATTAAAAAACATTATTAAAAATATTATGGTTAAAAACATTATTTCATTTAATTTCATTCATTTTACTCAATTCATGTAAATTCATGTAAATTAATGTAAGTTCATTTAGTTTCATGATATTTTATGTGATTTGGTGAGAATGGGGCTGTAAAATAAGAGGGGAGAGTTCATATTACATTTTGCGCAAATAAAAAGGCGAATAGCCGAATAGGCGAACAGAGCCTATAAAAGGGGTGACAGCTCACAGAGAGCTCATTCTGGCTCTGGCGCTCATACTGATCAGACCATTGTCCAGCTACCTGACAAATATAGAAGTTTTTAGTGTGTCATTGGCCTGAGGAAGACCCTAGGAAGGGTCGAAACGTTGCCCGGACACACCCTCCCTTAGTTGTTTATTGTTTTCTTTTATAAATACATTGTTTTTATTTTCTTAAAAATCTTTTTTTATTTTTTGAATTTTAATTCATATTTTCATTAAAAAAATATATTCTTAAACCCACCCAAAGTGATGGGTGAGTTTTTTGAGGGGGATTGGACTCTCGTCCAGCGCGGCGGACGCCGCAGACGAGATCGCGAGCCACCCCAGCAGTACGGGAGGGGGGGGCGGATGGCGCGTGCACCTCCCATCTCCAGATGGGGATGGGATCAGTCCCCTCACCCTAACCGGCCAGTGCCTCCACCCCGTACCTCCCGATACTACGGTCCCCAAAGAGGATCCAGGTCGTTTGCGGACGTGGTCCGCCAGGAGTTTCGAGGACCTCCTCGTAGATTGGTTTCTCCGCGAGCTGATAGGTCCGATGGGATTAAGAGACAGGCAGCGGGTCCACAATTTCGATTGTTGACTCGGAAACTGCACACAGTTATCAAGATGGTGCATCATCTTCAGAATGTGGCACCCAAGACGGGGAGACAGCCACCCAGGATGATTACTAAGATGGTGGACATCCTGTCAGGGATGATAAGACCAGCTTCCCCCACCGACAAAACGATGGGGATGATCAAGGGGAATGCAGAAAACTGGGGTTATAATACCCAGCTTATTCTGCAAGATCACTACGAGGACAGTTTGGCAACGCTGTTGGAGGAGATTCCCGGGCTCTCAGTGCGTGGTTGGAAGGAGTCTTTTGAGGTGGCGGTCAGATGGGCCAAACGGAATTTGCCGCATGTTAATCAAGAGTCCATTGACCATGCACAGGCCCTTATTACGGCCAGATTGGATGGTGACAACCAACCACAGCCTGTTCGAGATCAGTCTCGAGGACCGATTGGAGCCACCAGCCGGGGAGCAGACCAGGCTCCACCTCCACCCCCACCTCCAACTCCGCCACCACCACCACCTCCACCTCCGCCACCACCACCAATACCACCACAGGCGGAGTCTCCCCAACAACAAGGAGCACAGTCTCTGATGACAGTAGAGCCCCCTCAGATTCAGGCTCCACCACAACCTCCGCGAATGGACGCTCTGGAGCAAAGACAGCCCGGAGCCCGGAAACGCAGAGGGGTAGTCTTTACAGAAGACTTGTTCCTGGATCTGGCGGATGATGGACAGGGGGGTTCTCCGGTATCTCCACGGGTTCACAGGTCTGCCCTAGACGAGTTGGTGGATTTGTTGGGCTCCCCAGAGCAGATAAGATGGGGTGAACCGACTGGCGCAACGCCTCCAGTAGGTCAGGATGATTTGGTGGGGGACAGCGTAACAGAGGGGGCGCAAATGGTGGTCCCAGTCCAGGTTCACCAGGCAGATGATGACCAGGGGGATTCCCAGCCGGATAGTGACCAGGAGGATTCCCAACTCGTAGCAGCGGACGATACGTCCACTTCAATACAGCGTCAGAGACCCAGACGACACCCCAATTCGGAACGCAAAATGATTGATTGGGATCTCAAGGTGACGCGGAAATGGCTAATAGTGGGGGACTCAAATTTGTCCAGAATCCCATCATATGACATCCCGGACCTACAAATTGAGGCTTACCCCGGGGCCAATTTCCGGCACGCAGAGGCCTTGATGTACAAGGCTACCTCCAGTGTAACAGTGGAAAAGGTCATTTTGTCATTCGGACTTAACCACAGGAGACAGAAGGCGAAGGAAACGTCTGTGAAGCAGCTACAAGGAGCGGTGAGAGCTGCTAGAAGGAAGTTTCCTTATGCTGAGGTTTGGATCCCCCAGATCAGTTTTTCTTCTGCCTTGTCCAGAGATGAGAAACAGACCCTCAAGATCCTGAATGGATACACGGAGAGGAATTTTCTCTCTCTTGCTCCACTTGATGAGGGGGACTTCCGTACGGAGGTTGATAACGTCCACTGGACTAAGAGGACAGGAAGAGCTATGCTTGCACATTGGGCAGCCTCGTTAAACTTAACCGCCCTCTAAGTCTAACACCAGAGGGGGTTGAGGAACCTCGGTCCCTGTCTGTGGAGAATGTTTTGGTCTTAGCCAAGAACTTTCAGATCTCCAAAACACAGAGGGACCTTTTGAGCAGAGGTTTGACCTTCGTCCCATCTCTGGACATAGGTAAAAATCAAAAAGTCCAGTTTCAATTGGATTTACAACATTATCACAGGAAAATACAATTGGCTACTTACTTTAAAATTTCAACCAACAGGGACGTACCACCATTTATGGGGCATTCAAACTGGACTCCTCCATCGGACAAGCTCCCAGTGGAGGTTCTTGATCTGATGGCAGAGGATAAACATACATTTAAAATACATTTTAAACCAATGCAGGAGAAATTTAATTTGTCTATAGAGGAAGTTAGGGCTCTCAGAGAGTTGCAACATTTAAAACAGATTGTGATAAAGCCTGCTGACAAAGGGGCAACAGTTGTCATATTGGATAGAGATCAATATATATTAGAGGCAGAAAGACAATTGAATGATCCGGTTTATTATAGGAAATTAGACCAACCCATTTTTTTAGACACTATCCCTTTAATTGATGATATTTTACAGAGATTAAAAACCAAGAAATTCATTAATGAAAAGCAAAGGAAATATTTAAAAGGTGATTCACAACCGAGGGAAAGACGTTTTTATACTCTTCCCAAAATTCATAAAGATCCAAATAGTTGGACTGTTCCTTTTGAATTGCCCCCTGGACGTCCTATTGTCTCTGACTGTGGTAGTGAGACCTACTACACGGCAGAGTACTTGGATTTTTACCTCAATCCGCTCTCTACCAGACATCCTGCTTACTTGAAGGACACTTATCATTTTATTGAGGTTATTAGGAGTTTGAGGATCCCGTCCAATTCTCACTTTTTTTCGATGGATGTGGCCAGCTTATATACAAATATAGATATTGCTAGTGGTATCAATGCAGTTAAAAAATGTTTTGCTAGATACCCAGATCCCCTCCGGCCAGATGAGGAGCTGATACAGCTGTTGGAAATAAATTTAATGAGAAATGACTTTGTTTTTAATGAACAGTTTTATTTGCAAATAAAGGGTACGGCAATGGGCAAGAAATTTGCTCCTGCCTACGCCAACATTTTTATGGCCAATTGGGAGGAGGAGGTTTTTCGTAAGTGCCACAAGAAGCCATTGCATTATTTACGTTATTTAGACGATATATGGGGAGTTTGGACGGGCTCCAAGGAGGAGTTCCAAATATTTCTGGACACTCTAAACTCTCATGACCCCTCTATCCAACTCACGGCGGAAGTGCAGGAACAGTCGGTGGATTTCCTGGACACCACGGTTTATAAGGGACACGATTTTCAGGAAACACACAAATTGGATGTTAAGGTGTTTTTTAAGAAGACTGATACACACGCCTTGTTGTACAAGACGAGTTTCCACCCACGCCACACCTTTAAGGGTATTGTCAAATCCCAAATTTTACGTTTTAGAAGGATTTGTACCCGGGATGAAACCTTTATGGAGGCTGTTCATATTCTTTTTGAAGCCTTACGAGACAGAGGGTACACTAGATCGTTTTTGAGACACTGTTTTAAAACTTTTGACGTGAAAAGGAAAAGGGGTCAGGAGAGTCCAATCCCTTTGATTACCACTTTTTCAACTATGAGTACAGTTTTGAACTGGAAGTTTAAAGACAATTTTAACAAGCTTATTGGGGAATCTGGAATTCTTCCAGACTCCAGAGTGATTTCGGCCTACAGGAGGAATAGAAATTTGCGAGATCTCCTTGTTAGAGCAAAGTTACCATCTTTGATAAGGGACAAACCCCAGTTGTTGGATGTTCAGTTTTGTCATTTGAAGTTCATAAAAAATCTGAAGGAGAAAACTACTTTCAAAATCTCACAGGAGTTTAGCACCCGATCTAAGAATTGCGTTTATGCTTTATTTTGTGCCAAGTGTGGTATTAAGTATGTCGGGGAAACTGAAGATGCTTTGTCTAAATGTATGTATCAACATCGGTACGACATTAGAAACAAGAGACATGTGGAAACACCATTAGTTGCACATTTTTTGATCCACGGTTTGGACTCTGTCAGGATGGCTGGACTGCAAAAGAATACCAATTGGACAGATTGGGAACGAAAGAAAATTGAGCGATATTGGATTGATCTTCTCAAAACAAGGGAACCTCATGGTTTAAATTTGAAGACCAAGTAGAACTCTTCCTTTTTAATTCTTACCCCGATTTGTAACCTCTAACCCTAACCCAAGCCCTAACCCTAACCCTAATTATTTGGCCCTAACCCTAACCCTAATTATTTGGCTCTAACCCTAACCCAACCCCTAACCCTAAACCTAATTACTTGGCCCTAACCCTAACCCAAACCCTAACCCTAACCCTAATTATTTGGCTCTAACCCTAACCCAACCCCTAACCCAACCCCTAACCCTAAACCTAATTATTTGGCCCTAACCCTAACCCAAACCCTAACCCTAAACCTAATTATTTGGCCCTAACCCTAACCCAAACCCTAACCCTAACCCTAATTATTTGGCTCTAACCCTAACCCTAACCCCACCCAAACCCTAACCCTAATTATTTGGCTCTTAACCTAACCCTAACCCCACCGTTTAACCCTAACCCTAACCACTTTCTACACTGGCCCTAACCCTAACCACTTTACCTAACCCCTACCCGGTTCTTTAGCCCTAACCCTAACCACATTCTATCCTGGCCCTAACCCTAACCACTTTCTCTAACCCTATGGTTTGGCCTCAACCCTAATTACATTGTGTTTGTTTATTTATTACATTTCATTACATTTTTTTAAAAAAAATCATTAAAAAACTATTAAAAAATTAAATATGGTGGGGTAGAACTAGTACTAACATATTGATTTATATCTAAATTACATTTAAAAGGCATTATAAATTGATATATTAAAAAACATTATTAAAAATATTATGGTTAAAAACATTATTTCATTTAATTTCATTCATTTTACTCAATTCATGTAAATTCATGTAAATTAATGTAAGTTCATTTAGTTTCATGATATTTTATGTGATTTGGTGAGAATGGGGCTGTAAAATAAGAGGGGAGAGTTCATATTACATTTTGCGCAAATAAAAAGGCGAATAGCCGAATAGGCGAACAGAGCCTATAAAAGGGGTGACAGCTCACAGAGAGCTCATTCTGGCTCTGGCGCTCATACTGATCAGACCATTGTCCAGCTACCTGACAAATATAGAAGTTTTTAGTGTGTCATTGGCCTGAGGAAGACCCTAGGAAGGGTCGAAACGTTGCCCGGACACACCCTCCCTTAGTTGTTTATTGTTTTCTTTTATAAATACATTGTTTTTATTTTCTTAAAAATCTTTTTTTATTTTTTGAATTTTAATTCATATTTTCATTAAAAAAATATATTCTTAAACCCACCCAAAGTGATGGGTGAGTTTTTTGAGGGGGATTGGACTCTCGTCCAGCGCGGCGGACGCCGCAGACGAGATCGCGAGCCACCCCAGCAGTACGGGAGGGGGGGGCGGATGGCGCGTGCACCTCCCATCTCCAGATGGGGATGGGATCAGTCCCCTCACCCTAACCGGCCAGTGCCTCCACCCCGTACCTCCCGATACTACGGTCCCCAAAGAGGATCCAGGTCGTTTGCGGACGTGGTCCGCCAGGAGTTTCGAGGACCTCCTCGTAGATTGGTTTCTCCGCGAGCTGATAGGTCCGATGGGATTAAGAGACAGGCAGCGGGTCCACAATTTCGATTGTTGACTCGGAAACTGCACACAGTTATCAAGATGGTGCATCATCTTCAGAATGTGGCACCCAAGACGGGGAGACAGCCACCCAGGATGATTACTAAGATGGTGGACATCCTGTCAGGGATGATAAGACCAGCTTCCCCCACCGACAAAACGATGGGGATGATCAAGGGGAATGCAGAAAACTGGGGTTATAATACCCAGCTTATTCTGCAAGATCACTACGAGGACAGTTTGGCAACGCTGTTGGAGGAGATTCCCGGGCTCTCAGTGCGTGGTTGGAAGGAGTCTTTTGAGGTGGCGGTCAGATGGGCCAAACGGAATTTGCCGCATGTTAATCAAGAGTCCATTGACCATGCACAGGCCCTTATTACGGCCAGATTGGATGGTGACAACCAACCACAGCCTGTTCGAGATCAGTCTCGAGGACCGATTGGAGCCACCAGCCGGGGAGCAGACCAGGCTCCACCTCCACCCCCACCTCCAACTCCGCCACCACCACCACCTCCACCTCCGCCACCACCACCAATACCACCACAGGCGGAGTCTCCCCAACAACAAGGAGCACAGTCTCTGATGACAGTAGAGCCCCCTCAGATTCAGGCTCCACCACAACCTCCGCGAATGGACGCTCTGGAGCAAAGACAGCCCGGAGCCCGGAAACGCAGAGGGGTAGTCTTTACAGAAGACTTGTTCCTGGATCTGGCGGATGATGGACAGGGGGGTTCTCCGGTATCTCCACGGGTTCACAGGTCTGCCCTAGACGAGTTGGTGGATTTGTTGGGCTCCCCAGAGCAGATAAGATGGGGTGAACCGACTGGCGCAACGCCTCCAGTAGGTCAGGATGATTTGGTGGGGGACAGCGTAACAGAGGGGGCGCAAATGGTGGTCCCAGTCCAGGTTCACCAGGCAGATGATGACCAGGGGGATTCCCAGCCGGATAGTGACCAGGAGGATTCCCAACTCGTAGCAGCGGACGATACGTCCACTTCAATACAGCGTCAGAGACCCAGACGACACCCCAATTCGGAACGCAAAATGATTGATTGGGATCTCAAGGTGACGCGGAAATGGCTAATAGTGGGGGACTCAAATTTGTCCAGAATCCCATCATATGACATCCCGGACCTACAAATTGAGGCTTACCCCGGGGCCAATTTCCGGCACGCAGAGGCCTTGATGTACAAGGCTACCTCCAGTGTAACAGTGGAAAAGGTCATTTTGTCATTCGGACTTAACCACAGGAGACAGAAGGCGAAGGAAACGTCTGTGAAGCAGCTACAAGGAGCGGTGAGAGCTGCTAGAAGGAAGTTTCCTTATGCTGAGGTTTGGATCCCCCAGATCAGTTTTTCTTCTGCCTTGTCCAGAGATGAGAAACAGACCCTCAAGATCCTGAATGGATACACGGAGAGGAATTTTCTCTCTCTTGCTCCACTTGATGAGGGGGACTTCCGTACGGAGGTTGATAACGTCCACTGGACTAAGAGGACAGGAAGAGCTATGCTTGCACATTGGGCAGCCTCGTTAAACTTAACCGCCCTCTAAGTCTAACACCAGAGGGGGTTGAGGAACCTCGGTCCCTGTCTGTGGAGAATGTTTTGGTCTTAGCCAAGAACTTTCAGATCTCCAAAACACAGAGGGACCTTTTGAGCAGAGGTTTGACCTTCGTCCCATCTCTGGACATAGGTAAAAATCAAAAAGTCCAGTTTCAATTGGATTTACAACATTATCACAGGAAAATACAATTGGCTACTTACTTTAAAATTTCAACCAACAGGGACGTACCACCATTTATGGGGCATTCAAACTGGACTCCTCCATCGGACAAGCTCCCAGTGGAGGTTCTTGATCTGATGGCAGAGGATAAACATACATTTAAAATACATTTTAAACCAATGCAGGAGAAATTTAATTTGTCTATAGAGGAAGTTAGGGCTCTCAGAGAGTTGCAACATTTAAAACAGATTGTGATAAAGCCTGCTGACAAAGGGGCAACAGTTGTCATATTGGATAGAGATCAATATATATTAGAGGCAGAAAGACAATTGAATGATCCGGTTTATTATAGGAAATTAGACCAACCCATTTTTTTAGACACTATCCCTTTAATTGATGATATTTTACAGAGATTAAAAACCAAGAAATTCATTAATGAAAAGCAAAGGAAATATTTAAAAGGTGATTCACAACCGAGGGAAAGACGTTTTTATACTCTTCCCAAAATTCATAAAGATCCAAATAGTTGGACTGTTCCTTTTGAATTGCCCCCTGGACGTCCTATTGTCTCTGACTGTGGTAGTGAGACCTACTACACGGCAGAGTACTTGGATTTTTACCTCAATCCGCTCTCTACCAGACATCCTGCTTACTTGAAGGACACTTATCATTTTATTGAGGTTATTAGGAGTTTGAGGATCCCGTCCAATTCTCACTTTTTTTCGATGGATGTGGCCAGCTTATATACAAATATAGATATTGCTAGTGGTATCAATGCAGTTAAAAAATGTTTTGCTAGATACCCAGATCCCCTCCGGCCAGATGAGGAGCTGATACAGCTGTTGGAAATAAATTTAATGAGAAATGACTTTGTTTTTAATGAACAGTTTTATTTGCAAATAAAGGGTACGGCAATGGGCAAGAAATTTGCTCCTGCCTACGCCAACATTTTTATGGCCAATTGGGAGGAGGAGGTTTTTCGTAAGTGCCACAAGAAGCCATTGCATTATTTACGTTATTTAGACGATATATGGGGAGTTTGGACGGGCTCCAAGGAGGAGTTCCAAATATTTCTGGACACTCTAAACTCTCATGACCCCTCTATCCAACTCACGGCGGAAGTGCAGGAACAGTCGGTGGATTTCCTGGACACCACGGTTTATAAGGGACACGATTTTCAGGAAACACACAAATTGGATGTTAAGGTGTTTTTTAAGAAGACTGATACACACGCCTTGTTGTACAAGACGAGTTTCCACCCACGCCACACCTTTAAGGGTATTGTCAAATCCCAAATTTTACGTTTTAGAAGGATTTGTACCCGGGATGAAACCTTTATGGAGGCTGTTCATATTCTTTTTGAAGCCTTACGAGACAGAGGGTACACTAGATCGTTTTTGAGACACTGTTTTAAAACTTTTGACGTGAAAAGGAAAAGGGGTCAGGAGAGTCCAATCCCTTTGATTACCACTTTTTCAACTATGAGTACAGTTTTGAACTGGAAGTTTAAAGACAATTTTAACAAGCTTATTGGGGAATCTGGAATTCTTCCAGACTCCAGAGTGATTTCGGCCTACAGGAGGAATAGAAATTTGCGAGATCTCCTTGTTAGAGCAAAGTTACCATCTTTGATAAGGGACAAACCCCAGTTGTTGGATGTTCAGTTTTGTCATTTGAAGTTCATAAAAAATCTGAAGGAGAAAACTACTTTCAAAATCTCACAGGAGTTTAGCACCCGATCTAAGAATTGCGTTTATGCTTTATTTTGTGCCAAGTGTGGTATTAAGTATGTCGGGGAAACTGAAGATGCTTTGTCTAAATGTATGTATCAACATCGGTACGACATTAGAAACAAGAGACATGTGGAAACACCATTAGTTGCACATTTTTTGATCCACGGTTTGGACTCTGTCAGGATGGCTGGACTGCAAAAGAATACCAATTGGACAGATTGGGAACGAAAGAAAATTGAGCGATATTGGATTGATCT